>NC_092703.1:28938583-28988583 GCF_964275005.1 Diadema setosum | reverse complement strand
CGCAAAAACTAAAACCCACGATGAAAACAACGACAACAAACAGCTACATGTTTTCACACGTCATTACTACCAAAAGTTTATTCACAAGAGACGGTTCAAGAAACGTTATACTCAAGGAGTTCGAACATCGTTGGGATAACAACGAGTTGCCTTGAGTTTGTCGCAAACATTAATTTCCTCTCGACGAAAAGTTATCTAAACAACGGGACCCAATGTCAATTATTTTAGTGACCCGATTCCCGCACGCTCGAACAATGCCAAGTACTAAAATCGCCAATGGTTGGGATCAATTAAGAAGGTCAGACATTCTTGTCCATGCGTGATTTTGTTTTCCACACGTACTAGTGGACATGAAATCCATTTTGAGTGATTTATGGATTCATGTGAGGTTAATGAGCCACAGAGAGGGATATGATTTTGCATGTCGATTACGCGATTACACAACAGACAACAGAAATTAGCAACAATTGTATCAAATTTTGGGAAATATCACGAAAATAATGCCTTGAGATTATTGATCGGTCAACTAGTATGGGGTTCAAAGGTCATCTCGAAAGAATGGGCGTACCTGTCTGATCGCAACTATACTTCTCCTTCGCTATATCTTGCATGTCATGTCACTTCGGTTGGTTGCTCATTAACCGGTTATGACAGACATAATATATTTTCATTCATCGTTCTGCTCAGTTGTGACATCAAGGAGGCCTTGTCATCAGACATTCTCAATGACAGAGCATCTACAATGACATCCTCGATCGTACAAATTCATAAAAAAAAATGTTCATCTTTCTACGTATACACACACGAAACGCACACACATCCACATCCCCACACACCACACACAACACTCTCACACACAAACACACACAGACATACGAACACACACACATAATTATAATATACACACAGCAAACAACATATTACTCGTGTTGACTTTTCTTGAGAAGTTCGGTATTATTGCAAAAACAATGCATATCGTACTGTATTTTTTCCTATCTGGCGGTTTGAATTAAATTTACTATAAAATGTCTGCCCGCGTGTGTTCAGTAGGCCGACTGTAGAAATGGACGGGAGGGAACCTTGGTAAGTAACTAACATGGAAATCCGATCTCGCAGAAAAAAAAAATCTTAAATCTTTGATGGGCAGTCAAATTCTTTGTGAGATGCCACACTAATTAGATCATTTGATTTCTTTTTTAAGAAAGGAGTACGGTGAAATCCAGGGGGAAACCTCGTGATTTCTTTTTTCTTTTATAATCTTCAGTAAATTGCCTCTTCTGTCATAAATAAAAACCCGCTGATCAAGCAAGAAAGATTACCTTGGAGTTTGATAACAAAAATTGTGGTGCTCTTCTTTCGGAGTCGACGAACAAGCGTTTCACAATAGTTTTTCCATGTTCACGCGCCATACGTGTGTATAACCCTATGAACAAAACACAATTTACCCCCAACCGACAGAGGATGCTTACGACACTGCCAGCGTTCATGAGCTGCTGCCCGCGTGAAATCTCTTCATGGGAACTTGATAGCATCTTGGACAAAAATACCGGAATTGTAATCGCTATTCCAGTTGTGAGAAACATTATCTTTTCGTCATGGCTGTCAAATTGCATGACCGGTTTCTCTCTGATCATTAATAGATGATGATTTAATGAGCAGCAAAATAAACAATCCTTGTCCCAGTCCCTATTCCTTGTGAAGATACGGTATAGATTAAGCTACCCATACTATTCAGGCGCAAACAACATCAACATCTCAACTTTTACTTCATTTTCCAGATAGTTGAAAATAGGGTTCCATGGTATTTGCTCCTGCGACAATTTATTGCTCCCATTAAATATCTGCATGCTAAGCCAAACATAAAACCTACCCACAAACATTACCCTTATCCTAATCCTCACATCAAGCTAAACCTAAAATTTTATAAGAATCCTAATCCTTACCCCAAGTCCTTGGAGAAAAAAAAAAAAAGACCGGAGCAATTGTCGCAGGTTCGGAGCAAAATAATGTCGTGTCGCAGGAGCAAAACAATGTCGTGTCACCGAAATTACAGCTGAAAATGCGAAAATTGACCCAGTTAATGCCGAATATAAGGCAATATGAAATATTACTGCGTATGATTTGTTTGAGTCTAAACTGAATCACCAATTTTGGCTGCAGTTGGCTTCTGCTAAATAGAAATGCGGGGAGGGATAAGATAAGGAGGAGGAAAGAAGAAATTGGTAATAATCATTTTTAAACCAAGACACAGTAGTCTGAACAACTCTGAATTAGTGAACAAAGCTGGCCTACATAACTCTTAAAGAAGACAGATCATTATATAGAACAATTTAATTTTCCCAAGGAGCTCTATAGTTCCTTCCTGCCTTTAACCTGTTTTCATAAAGGTGCTGGTTTAAAGAACAACGCTTCGACAAGTTGGTTTTTTTTTTGATCCCCTAAAACGATAAATAGATAGCTGAATACTGTCGGATGTATAAACCCCTTCTGACCAAATTCACCCGCCTGGGGATGGCTCAGAAAATGTAATTCCCCCCCCCCCCACCTCTCGCTCCGACACTCCAAGTAAACTCTTCTTTATTGGAGAGAATACTTTCTATTCCTTCAGCTTCACTGGACACTTGCTAGAGTTTCAATCAAACCATTTAATGATAAAAATCCTATAATTCTCAAAGTGCACACACTAATAATGCAAATCGCTGAGTACGAGTATGCAATCAATTTACATCATTCTTTCATAACAGAATATCATAAGTGTTTTGGAAATGCGCACGCATACACAAACACACATGTCATCTTTCATTAAAAAAGATATACATGACGCCGACCGACACACATGCCTACAAACACACACAACACACACGCACAAACACACACACACACACACACACACACACACACACACACACACACACACAAAGTGAAGTCAATGCTCTCCATAAAGAATGATATAATACGATTCAGACCCCGACAAATCTGTGTACGTGGAATACATCACGTAGACATTATAGTTACCAGTCTTTCCACGTTAGCAGAATTATCAATTTTGCATACCTTTTAAGTTGAGTACCCCTCTTCTGATTTTTTCCTCTCAATCTTTCTTCCTTTCTCTCTCCTTCTCTCATATCCCTATCTATGAATCCATTAAACGTGCATAATACATTTTTCTTTTCTAAATAATGTTTCTGCTAATAATTATGTGTAAGTTACATCTGTTGGACGTCCCAGTCAAGCTTCTAATATGACGATCCTCACAAAATGTGTATGACATATTCCATGTACAAATTATGTGCGTATTTGTGTATAATTTTATAACTATACGCATTTTGTGAATAAATCAGATCAAATCAAATCCGAAATGTATATAAATTATCTGCATCTCTACCTCGATATTTAGTTCAATTCATTTATTTTCATTTTTTTTTCAACAAAACATAACACAAAATAAATCAGGAATTACATCAGAAGCATATACATTCGACTTTGCACATGGATGAGCGCGGGGAAATTCCGCAGTGTGCAGACGATAACATGATCACGTGACCAAAGGCCATGGAGTGTTTATGACTGACGAGCAATGCTCTCCAAGCAGTCCAAAAGTGACGAGTTTATGACTCATCCTACTACAGCTCTTCCTGTCATTTATTATCTGCTCCATTTTTTATGATTATAGTAATGATACTAAATATATGATGATGACTATGATGATGATGATAATAATAATAATTATGATTACAATAATAATATCAAAATTAATAATAATATTTATATAATGATAATAATAATAATATAATGATGATGATGATGATGATAATGATGAAAATAGGAAAGTCACATCTTTTGCTCGCTTTATTTGCATACGACAAGCTAAAAGGCTCAAGTGTATTTTATAGATTCCTTTGTGTAGTTCAACTGAATGAGCGGTATTACTTAACGACGAAGATTTTATCATTGATAATTAATAGAACCACATTTTCTTTTCTCAGATGCAATCTCTTAAGAAGAAGAAGAAGAAGAAGAAGCAGAAGAAGAAGAAGATGAGAAAAGAATCCCCAAATAGGTGTAAATCGGGCATCGAAACATTACCTGACTTCCTACTGTCATCCTTCGTGATCGTGGTGGAGACCGACGATGATGACGATGCCAGTCCGGTAGATAGAAGCGCCATCCACAGGACGACCCGCATGGTGATCTCGATCCTTTGCGTTTACTTGGTCTCTTCCGTGAGAGGTTCGATATCTCCACCAATAATGCGTGCTGCTCGGAGAAAATCGTCGCTGAGCGTCTGGTGTCGTTGCTGCACTCTTGAACAATTGAAACTGACATGCACCTGTATGCCCGTCAGTTGCAGTACTCACATCTGCCGAGTAAACGATAAAAAGCGCACTGAGCTTCAAGACACATAACGGCCAATCCGATTAATTTATGCCATAAATATTGTATAAATTCATACATATAAATTAGGCTTGAAGAAACCTATTGAATCATGATGTCTCATTACGCTTGTATTCTTACGCATTCGCAAAACACGAAGCACTTTTGAGTTTATGACTCTATACGCAAAAAAAAAAATTATTCACGTAGGACCCTATTAGCAGGTAAGGGGCAACTTACTTTACAATAATTACACATTTTCTGAGAAAGAGAGATTATTGGACGTCAAACTATCACTTCATTAAGGAAAATAGGCAATTTTACTGATAGTATCGTATTGTTTGAATTTCAGATCGACTCTCAGTAAGTGTTTAGTTTTGCTTCATCTTTCAACATTTTAATTGCAGCTGCTTATTGCCTATTTCTTCTTAAAATCTTCTTAAAAATCTATAAAAAAAAACACAAACACACATTGAAAGACACAAATTCATCTTTCCTCGCAGGGGAAATAACAATCGACCAGGAGTCAAGTGGGTTGGCCGTAACTACGGGGACGCATCCCAATTATCGCTTGGGTGTTATCGCTAACAAGGCTTTGGTCGACTGAAATGTGTTTCTGGTTTCTTCGGGGGGGGGGGGGGGAAGCTTGGCGGCAGATGAAAAGCAGAAATCTTCGAGAGAAAGTCTTTTGCTGATGAGGAGTCGTCAATTATTTTGACTGAGTGCGCTGAAATTAAAACTATCAATAAAAAGACGCGGGGGGGGGGGGGCCAAAAAATAAAAACAATAATGACGTAATCATCACAATAAGACAGGGCAGAATACATCTCTACACAGTTGGGCAAATACGACCGTTTAACGAATTTGAACGTTCGAAGGCTGCTGAGTACATCATGTACATGGAGGTGTTGTCCTCTTTACGTATGTCATTATGAGAAGCCAAGAATGCGCCACGTACCTTGAACCTGCCTCCACAAGATAGTGTTTGTTTGTTTGTTTTTTTTGTTCGTTGTATATGAATTTCGGGTTAGAGTGACATCTGCTTTGTTCACATCACTATGTTCATACTACAAATGTATTACGTCAAGTGACGTTTCGGTCACGTGACTGTTCCGGTTACACTGAGGTGCATTACCAGAAACTGTTTAAAATGCTTTCATCAAATGCAACTTTCTTTCTTTACACTTATCACCAAGTTCTCTCTCATTATCTCTTATCTAATTTCAAAGATCATAAGTATTCATCCTAAGTATTGTCTAACCTCATGCTCATACATTTTTACTGACATTGCTTTTGTATAATGAGGCACGTGCTCGTCCGATTCAATTCCAGCTGTAAGATATCTGTCAAAGATCAAGCGCCATTACAGAAATAAGTGGGCAACATTCACCTCACGAGATTGTGAAATATTTTTCAAATATATAACAGGGTTCTCCATGAGAATATACCACTATGCTATGGGTACAATCCGGAAACCTAAATCTTTGAAAAAAAAAAACGAAAAAAAAAAGAAGAAGCCAGAAGTCGGATGCAAAGGGAAGACAAACAACGTATTCAGGAGGAAGCAACATTTTCATTTCCTCGTTTTCCCATTACAATACAAAGAGCATACTGCTAAGTTTAATCACCCTAGTCAACTTTATACGCCGAAAAAAAGTGCAGTCCCCATCATCACAACGGACCTCATGATCCCTGCAGCCTTCCCGGTCCCGAAGTCAAGGAGTCCTCAGGTCTACGAGAAATTTGTCCGTTGGCCACTTGAAGATCGTGTCCATTTTAATTGAGTTGCGTTTAGCTATCGTGGTCATGACAGGTTATTTATATTTTTGTGTGTGTTTTTTGGTTTCATATTTTTTTTTTATCGGTCCATAAACTGCATTATTCCCTCCGCGATATTGGCCGAACAGATGTAATGATATTGGCTTCGCCGCAGTTCAGATAGGGCTCGTGATGAAGAGGAAGATACGGATTGATGTTTGAAAACAATATCCATGTCGATATGAACGCGGGAAAAAGTTAAAAGGTCAAAGGGCGAAATCCGCGAAACTGGCGACAGTGATTCCGCGCAGTGAAAGTTCGGCCAAAGAGATGGTTAACTATCTCTTTGAGCTCGGCTCATGCCTTCGAGTGGTTTCAGAGTCTTGTGTACTTTTTGTCTCGCTGTCTTCTAGTTTTTTTAATAGTTAAGGGGGTCTGTCAAAAACCATACACGGACACACCATTGTTGTGTGGTGCATCTGTAGCATTCGGCATTTTTGAGTTGCTATCGCTCCCAATTTCATTCACATCTGTCTGAATGCATAACGTTTTGTGACGTGAAACAACGTGATTCTTAAGACTCGTTCTCTCCCATATGAATATATTCCTCCATTCCACATCTATACCCCTCCCTCTGTTTCATGAATTTTCCTTCAGTGAGTTTGCTTCAGTTCCTTTTTTACGTGACTTATGCTCCATTTTAGTTCAACTAGTACATTGGGGTTTATGTCAGATTCGTTTTTTGTTTTTATTTTGTTTTGTTTTGGTTCTTGCGGTTGTGATAACATCATGCTTGAAAGAAAGATATCATTCAGAGGGGTGAAGGTTCAGGTGTGAGTTTCTTCAATTTGTCTCCCTTTACAAATTAAATTTGTTAAGATGGCAACTGCTGATCTATAAATTAACAAACTTGGGTATTTGTTCCGTGTTCATCGTGTCACTGCCGGCAACCAGGGACAGCCTGGTGGTAGTGTCGCTCCCCGGAAAGCATATAGATTACAGGTTCGAGTCCCACTGGTTCCTTTTTTCCCGACATGTTTGTTAATTTACAGATCAGCAGTTGCCATCTTAACAAATTTAATTTGTAGAGGGAGACAAATTGAAGAAACTCTCACCTGAACATCGTGCTTCTCCGTTATCAAATAAAGTGGACATAATTTTTGTTATAATTGACAAAGGCACATTCTTTTTAAGTGTGCCTGTTCATCGCTGCTGCTTTTCCGTTCCAGAACATTGGTGAGATAATGATCTGCATGCTCAGTGGTTGAGACCACATTGTAGCCGTAGATAGACTGGTCTCACGAAGTCTTTGTGATAACTCATTGGTTTTACTCGCGATTGCAAATTTTATGTAGAACTTTTTTTTTAATTCTTTTTATCTAACAAGGTTGTCTCCTAACAACCATGCAGAAAGTTTGCCTTTGGATCACCGTTCTTTGAAAGAACAAGAGTCTACGTGTGATATCTATTCTCCAATATGGGAGCAAGTGTAATGAAAAAGCATATTAGCCCTATAGATCCCACACGGGAAAATAAGAATATACCAATCCGTATGTTCGAATGCATCAGTACAGCAGTATGTAATATACGATTTGAATACATGATAACATAATGAAATAACTCTCTGGGAAATCAGTCTAGTCACTATAAATTCGTTGGACTTCTGACTAATATTCAATGTCTTTAATGGTAAAATTCACCAGTGGCAAGACACAAGAATATGGTTTAAATCTTGTTAGGGAACATAGATATTATTCAACTTCGTATCTTTCGTGTTTGTTCTGGTTAGCTTTTCATAAAAGGGCCGAAGTCCGTTTCATTTCAAAGGGAATGACGTTCTCACCGGCACATTTTTCACAGACAGTACTGTGACCGTTGTATGCTGCAACCATGTCATTCATTTTTTATAGGGGTCTTGGTAACTGAGGAATTCGGAGAACATAACAGAGCACTTTAGATTACGTCAATTACATGAAGCGGCAAGTACAAAGTCACTTAATTGAAGGAAAGACCGGAACTCGAGTCCAACGTAAACACGTTTTGCATATGCAACACACAATCAATTGAAGCTATCGCATGATTGGTCTACAAAGTGTCATGTGACCAAACGTAAGTCATATTCACGGTATAGCGCACTACATCATGAATGTGACGTCATATTCATGGTATATTCATCGATATAATGTTTCAAGTGCTATCGGTGTCAATCTCATGACCATACGTTCACTGCCCGCGGTACTTTAACCGTCTTTGCGGCAGTATGTATGTAAACAAACAACCAAACTAGAGCGACATTTATTTAAGTGAAAATATTTTCTGTGGGTTTTTTTTAAAGATTGTGTGACGATGATTATAAAACAAATATATCGTGCACTATTTCGAGTCTCTACTGAAATTATGGATTCCTCGGTGACGGAAACACTATTTTCTTCGAGGCTGCGTCCCTCAGAAAATGGTGTTATTCCTGTCACCTCGGAGTCAATAATTTCAACTAGAGGCTCTCTGTGCATATTGGTATAGAGTCTAAAGGAGGATTTAGCCAGCGGGGGAAAAATGGCGTTGTTACGCTGACCACGTGCTCGCGGCTGCAGGGCGTGGTGACGATTGGTTCATTGGTGACGCGCTCCATGTGGGTATAATGCTGATATGTGAGTTTGGCAACGTAATCAGGATTTAAGTCCTCCGAGAACCCGAATAGTGTGAAGAGAAGAAATGCTTGGGTGCAGAGAGGGAGAATTTCGGAGCCTTTGTGGAAACAGGATGACAGGGAAGTTCACTCTTCACTCTTCACTCTTCTTTATTGTTTAATCACGATAAAAAAAAAAAATGTGAATAAATCTGCAGCCATGAGGACTTCGACTCTATGAGCTTCCCTCATTTGTACCTGAAAATTGATCTCAGATCTCAGTTCAACATCACACTTGCCACAATATATGCCATGATGTATAATGTATGAAGATGGATTGTGCAGTGAGGAAATTTCTGCAAAGGAACAACATTAGATGAAACTTAATCAAAAATGTATTTGTTAAAATTGCAGCGCTTTTATAATGATAGACGCGGCGTTCAAAACAGCCGACGTAATTGAATTGAGAGCTGTAATTGAGTTATCAATTGTATTTGCTGATTCAGTTTTATTCCAATTGTCTGTATTCACTAAAAGATAGTGAAAAACAACAACAACAAAAAAGAAACTCGTGAGAATAATGACTACGAAATTGACTGATGATAGTAGCAATATTCCACAATAATGAGTCAGAGGGGAATTTAGCAAATCACATGGGTTTGATAACGCAAGATGAAGACAAAAATTGGCAAAGAGAGTATATCGTGCGAAGAGAACTTTGTTGTATGCGTTGGCGGTCGATTTCCGTGGACAAAAGAGTGATGAGTGTCACAATTCCCCGATGTGCAGCATCGCAACGGCGTAGGATGTGAAAGACAAACACGTAAGCTGCCCCCCCTTGAGTGGCATTATTCCATGATTGGGCGATTTATTTCTATTTTTCCTCTCACCCTCTCTCTTAAAGGAGTAAAGATTGTCAGGAATTCATCTTTCAATCATTGCATCACATCTCTTGCTTTCAAGAATAGATTGTACTTGGGTCAGTAGTTGAGTGAAAAGCGCGCGACGAACTTTAAAGAATCCTCTACGTAAATCACACCTCCCCCCCCCCCAAAAAAAAAAAAAAAAAAAAAAAAAACAAGGTTTTTCAAATCGTGATCAATCTTAATACTGTGTACAGTCACAATCCATCAGTCCCGTACAATGGCAGTCCCGTACACACACACACACACACACACACATACACACACACACACACACACACACGCACACCCCCACACACAGACAGTTCTTTTAGTATGTAGCATTTCCGCACATGGAAATACAAAATTAACAGATGAGTGAAAACGCACATTGCACTTTATCATCGAAACAAATGAAACACGTCATAAAGGTTTGCACGCTTGAACAAACAAAGGATGTATTATGCACACTATACCCTCCTTTAACATACTCAGTGCAGCATTATAGCGTGGTCGTTCAGTGTAGTCATACCGAGATGATTAATACACCCCTGGATTCTTCTACCAAAGTTCACAGATTCAAAGGGCGGGGAGTGGGTGGGTTGGTGCAGGGGGAGGGGGTTTATAAAAGATGGTGGGACAGAATTGAAATATTTTAGGACAGCCACTTCATGAATGACTTGGGGGGAGGGGGATTTTTCCAGATTAAACCATGCAACATACAATCATCACGAAAAGAACATTAGTCGAGGCATGCAAAGCACATGATGCAAAGGTCAACAAACTTGAAGACTCCAGAGTGGATGCAAATGGCGATGTTCAAAGCGCCGCTAAACTATTTCGATAAACACTTCAGTGATGTGGACTAAGAATAGTGAGATGCTCTCTCTTCCCGTCCTCAAAGGTCGTTGGTGTTGATGTATCGTCATAGTTCTTGCATTATTATTAAAGTCACACGTACATATTATGTGTGTATGTGTGTGTGTGTGTGTGTGCGTGCGTGCCTGCTTGATTTAGTTAAGCTCCGTTTGAGGATTTAATCCCTATCCCGTTCTCCACTCTCGTCAACCGATCGTGTTAATTGTCCAAGAAAAGACATTCCCCATGGTCTGATTATTATTAATTGATTGTAACAAAAAAAAAAACACGAAAAAGAAAAAGAGTACTTAGTAAAGGGAGCTTCTTGCTAGAATCATGCTTTTCGAAATCACTGATGATCTTCAGAAGAAATACCGCCCTCGTCCGACGGACTATTGGGGATAATAACTAGTGGCTGCTGATAAGGATGAACGAACAACAGAAAATAGAGAAGAGACAAGTATAGGGTATAGGGAGAGAGAGAAAAAGAGATAGACAGATAGATAGATAGATAGATAGAGAGAGAGAGAGAGAGAGAGAGAGACAGACAGAGAGACAGACAGACAGAAAGCATCCATCCATCACTATATGGCCTTGCAAACTAAATCTCCACAGCTCATCCCGACCCAGTAATAATCTATAATCTTCATGGCTTAAAATGATGATTCAAATTCTTTGACGTTGATAAAAGAGCCAAAATTTTGAATCAAAAGAGAACACAATAATGTGTTTGTCAGAGTACATTTTGATTAATCGATTTGCTCATCAGTCATTGCATTTGTTGATTTATTTACTTGTTTGTTTGACTCATATTCTGTAAGGACCGCAAATGCATTCTCGCATTTGCACCAGCAATAAACACAATCAGTGACAATGGAGCAAAGAAAATGGCAGGTATAAGCAGCATGTGTGGTTCAAGAAACGAGTTGATATCCCCAAGAAATCTGTTATCTATCAGACATTCTTCTATTATACGTGAGTAGAGTTTGACTTAAACAGAAATATGATACGCAAATATATAGAAAGAGTCCTTGTAGACATTTTTGTCATCAGAAGAAAAAAAATGTTAAAAGGTTCATGGCAGCATTAAAGGTTTGATCGCAGCCTAACAAAATCAAGAAAATGGTAGTCTACGGCTGCAGTTTGAAATAACAAAGTATAGACTGGAATAGTTAGTCTTTCGTATATTCTTTCAGATTGCTCAACTGCGTCTTTCTTTATGTCATCTTCTTTCTATGCATTCTCCATGGTACTTTGAGATGGTTGCATACTGAAAGCGATAACATTAAAGAGAACAGATGTAATGATGACGAAGCGCGTAATCAATTACATCAATTAGGGAATCGAAATCGGCAACTATACGAAGCGGCACAAGTCAGCTCAACAGGTGTAATTGAGAGCGCACGGATTACCTTGATTACCAATGCAAACGAGAGGCGGGCAGCAGATTGTTACGAACGATTCTCCTCTCAGTGATTAAGACACTATATTCCAGAGGAGAGAGCGGGAAAGAGAATCAACGTCTATAGTCAGCAAGTCCTGCTTGGTGTCCGACCAGGCCCTCACTTTTTAATTAGTGTGCAGACGACATCCTAACGAGGTGCTCCCTTCTCTTCGAAGGAAACCCGCCTCCCCGGCGAAGGTTGCCCGGCTTCTAATTGGCCGAACATGAATGATCGGCCGTCGGCGTATAGCTAAATCAAGTCTTTATGCAGCACATTATGGAGACAGAACATGATGACGAAACCACCACCGACTCATGTGTGTCAGTTTTCACGGGAATGCTCTTAACATGCTTAACCATGTTAACATGTACGAAAACAATGACCCTGTTAAAACAGAAAGAAGAACCTAGGATTATCAACCAAATCGTTTACTGATTACGGGACCCATTGGAAAAAATAGGATAAAAAGCGGGAACGAAGAAGAATAAAGGAAAGATCACACAAATAGAACAGAAGAGAAGAAAGAATGATGAGAGAAAAAAAGAGAAGACCAAGCGGACGAAAAAAAGAAGACCAGGAGAAAACTTTGGTAGATCCTTACCGTAATGATTACGAAAGGGGTATAGTAACTTGATAGGCTTACCGATTGTACTGAGCTATGCTGGTTTTTGAAGATCAGCAAAGCATAACGTTCTGGCAAGCCAGTTGCCAGAAGATTTGGGGGAAATAAACAATTAGGTAAAATGGTTTTTCACATGAGGACACACCCCAGGGCTACTCAGCCGCAACAAGAAATGACACGCAGAGCAATTCTCATCAAGCTTAACTTTCTGGGATTTCATCGCACAGAATCATACTTGCAACAAAAATAACTCGTTCCGTCTATGTTTTTCTTCCCAATATCTGATTATTGAAATGCTATGTAAACCGATCTGTAGTCATGAAGCTCACGTTTGAGTTTGGTGCCCCGTTGATGTGAAATCAAACACGATCCCGCGGGGATGAGGTGGGGGAACTTTCCTAGCGGAAATACCGATATCGTAAAGATGCATTGGGGGGAATAAGGAATTCCTCTGCGTTCCGAGCATCGAGAAAACATACAGTAATAATTCTATGTATAGGTCTCACGGCGAACTCATCATCAGCAACTCGAGAAATCATCTTCTCTTCCAATCCAAGAGGATGTCCGGAAGGCTCTCCGTAGGACAATAGTACTGGTGTGCATTACGATATGATGTCATAGACATCTGACTGTCACGTTTACAACTCAGACAGTCTCTGTGGTCGAAAGCAAAATCCAACTTCATACGTTTTCTCGCGGTTTTGGCAATACATCTCTGCAGCATTTGATTTTGATTATCATTACACGACGTAAAATCAGCCCGTTAACATAAGATTCTGTCGGTTTGTTTGTTTGTCTGTCTGTACGTACATAACAATATTTACTTGTTAAAAAAAAAACAAAAAAAACGTGTAAATTAAATCTGTTCGACTGGAATTACTTGTGAGAATCAGAGAGAGAACAGTTTCGTGAATCGTCCAGTCATCTGCCAGTGATTTTCGGATGTAAGTCCAGTCGAACAAATTTAGTTCACACGCTTTTATCATACTATTTGGATGAATCAAAATCTACTTTTTAGGACATATTAAAGCGAGTGACAATGACAAGGCGTCTCCTGTAGCCAATGCTAATCAGAGATGAAGCTTAAATCAAGAGCAATTAGGGAGTTCGAAAATTGAAGACTTAACTTCTTACGGACAAAACAGTTTTGCCCTTCAATTAGTCACCGTTCTCCGGCGATAGTCATCCTTGCTTGGACAGAGAAAAGAGAGATGATCAGATAGATAAAAAGAGAGAGAGGAAAAGAGAGAGATGGGGGGGGGGTAGGTAGGTAGGTAGAGAGAGAGAGAGAGAGAGAGAGAGAGAGAGAGAGAGGAGAGGGGGTAGGTGGAGAGAGATGGCGAGGTGAAATGAACAGAAAAGGGGGAACATTATGAAAGGTTACGTTGTCGTGAAGTTAAGCAAACGTTCGTACCGAGCATGCTGAGCGTGACGCAACCTTTCTTTGTCTGTTCAAAAAAAGAAAAAAAAAAAAAAAAAAGGAGTAGAAAATAGGGTCATGACGCTTCTTGGATAACATATGACATTAGATGAATTTCAAATTGCGAGCGAGACAGAGAGGAGTGACAAATTCTTCAACACTTTCGTCAGACACATTTTTCCTGCGACGCCATTTCCAACACCCCGGTATAAGTCCTCTACAATCTGCCGACTGATGAGCAGAATATCTTATGTACACGATTCAAGGTGGACTAGAATTCCCGTTCCTATTGGGTTTATTATTAAGCTAGGATACGGTTTCGATGTCTCGGATTAACACGCGCATTACGTAGAACGTCCTTGCCCGTACTGCATGCGTATACTTGTTGCAACTAATAGGGTGTAGATTACCTCTGTGATGTACATACAAGATTGCGCAATTAAGAATACAGATTTATCATTGATGTTGCTGGAAAAAAGGATGAAAAGAATCCGCTGCTTCAGCTCAAAACAATACTTGCTAAAAGTATTCCATGATGGTTAAGGAAGATATAAGAAGAAAGTGAGCAAAGGCAGGCGGAAAAAACGGTCCTCTGCTTCTTTGTTTGTATGTTTGTTTTTTGTTCTTCGATTCTCATAACGTACGTGAAGCATTAGCTAATGTCTTTCGGAACAAAATGAAGTTACATTGACTGTTCATGACACAATCAAGTATTTAATTGGTGGCGTTTTATCTTGTAGCAGATGATTGAGGCTGTCGGCATGTCACTGGGATTGTTTGCCAACAATTCACCGGTGCTACGAAAAGGGTTAAACGCCATTTTACTTGGACAGTATTAAATTTTCTGTCCATGTATTCTTTTATCAAACGGAGAGTTCACATCCCCAATGCATACACTACAAACAACAGCAATTTTATACAACCGATAAGCGTTATCACGCTATGGAATTAACAAGCCTGGACTATGATCTAATTACATATACGTTATACAATATGATTCTAATTGTTGTTTTCCCACAATTTGCGCCGTGGATCAAATCCGGGTCAATCTGATTACCAATTAGTTTTCCGTTTGGCGATGATTTGAATATCAAACCACAAGCTTGACGTATAAAGCCAACCCTCTCAGCTTCGCTTCAGTTATGTGTGATGTGTTCTTTCTTTATCACAGTGGCCAGGGAGATGCATTCAGGGTTTTTTTTTTCTTTCTTTTTCAGACAGAAACGTTTTTAAGTGACAGACTGCAGACGGCCTGGACTTGATAATATTGCGGTGTAAGCCACATCTGTGTTAATATTTCTTTATGACGTCATGCAATGTCATGACCCCTGAACTTACCGTCAAACCTGGCGAGGATTTCAGCTCTGGTATCTTCACTTCTTAAGAATGGGGGAGGAAGAATAAATCGCCATTGAAGTCTTGTGTGCATTCTTAATCAATAACGAAAACTAGATAACTATATGCTTGTGCCATTGTTTGAAATGATGTGAATCTAGCATTAGATGAGATTGTTTTGTTCTAACTGGCTATCAGTTCCTTTAGAAAAAACTAAACTAATAATCGCTAATGATCGCGGCAGAGTTACAGCCCAAAACAGCCAATGCGGACATGGAAATATACATAAGGTACGCGGAGTATTTCTTGCCAGCTTTTATGAATCACCCCTAAACATAGAAGAATATTTAAAGCAAATAAAAGCGTTGTAATGGGAAGCAGGCGCGAGACTCTACAGTGTGCAAGACAAGACAAAACTAGGAAAAATCTCGTTTTGAGATTTAGAAGTAAAGCTTGTCCGTAGATGTGTACGTTTTCTGTCTTTCAAATTTCTCCTTGAAACAAACTTCCCGGCAACCTTTTTGCTAAATACTCACGGGAAATACAAATTACTTAGTCTCTCTTGAATGCTTTTCCTTTTCTTTTTTTCACACAGATATTTCGCCACTGAGTGACTATCATAGTCTCAGGAGATTAGCGGCGGAGACGGACAGAAAAGAAAAATGATAATGGCCAGAATTGGAAAGGACAAGGTGTTCATCACACGTCTGTTTTTTAATTGATGATATGACGCCTGTTGAAGCGAAATTAGTCGCATTCTTTTTTTGATAGATATAAAAGAGTTGACCATGTCCTTTCGACAAACAAACTTTCCGATCTATAGTTAGACTTCCGATGAATAATAGATTGAAATTGGTGGGAGTAACCATGGAGATGAGGTATTTACAGGCGGGAATCAGGAAATGACAAATTACGCGCTGAGAACACTTGATCTGATCTTTTTAACAAGGAATACATGCTGTCTTTACCACCATCCTCTGCCTATCTATAACCTTTTCCATTTTTCCTCTCTCTCTCTCAGCAAAAAGAGAGTAAATTTTTAATCGGTTTCTGGAGGCAAGATCGTGTTTAAACGGCAAGGGAGGGGATGAGTCGGGTAAAGTCGCCTATTCATATTTCAGTATTGATCTATGGTACCCCATTAAAAATACAAGCACAAGGAGAAATATTTCCCCACTTGGCTAACAAGACAAAAGGCTCGCTGGCATTTTCGCACGGCTTATACTTGCAACATAAAAACACTTTGTTACGCAAACAAAGTCTTTTGTCACTGTCCTCGTCCAGATCGGAAAAGGGAAGGGGATGGGGAACGGAGGGGGGGGGGGGGAGGGGGAAGGGAATGGGAGTTAGATTCCATTTGTTTGGTGTATGCGTGGGTGGCACGCTGGAATAAAGAGAGATAAAGTTCTTGATACTTTAGACGGCTATTTGAGACTTTTAAATCTCGCTTCTGGGACCATTTCCTGTGTTTATACAAGTGTATTTCATCCAGGGAGAACAATAATAGTGGATAAGAGAAGGGGTAGAGGAAGGGCCAGGTGTTTTACGGGTTAGCTGGATTGTGTAACGATAAACTTTCATTCACTCCTCCATAGCAGGTGCTTGCAAAAAACAACAACAACAACAACAACAATGCCATGGCCGAATATGACAGGCATACCAGTTGTCCCTAGCGACAGAATAATGTTTCTTTGTTTTTGCAGCACTCAGAGACAGAAGACGGGGATTTACAAAAGACAGTCCGCTCTGATCTTGCATCCTGAATGTATGCCGAGTCTCCCTTGAAGCTAGTATAGAGGTATAATGTTACTTCAAAGCATGTCATTGCCTGGAAACGAACACAACAGGAATGGGTCGCTAATGGCAAGTAAGTCGATGTAAAAGCACTCCCACACAAACCTTTTTGAATATTTACCATTTATATAGACGAAGTGACTTTCCACTCTTTGCACATAGTTATTGTACATGTCATGCTTCCCGCAAAATCACTGTTGTTGTTGTTGTTGTTGTTGTTGTTGTTGTTGTTGTTGTTGTTTTTTTTTTTTGGGGGGGGGTTCGGCACATTACAAAACATTATAAAACAAATGAAACGTTGGTCTTTTCGTGGGTAAAGGAATGCATTTCTTATTGCACGGCGAAGGTCATGGGGCATGAAGAAGTTTCTTGGCTAAATCATTTTGTAAACTGTGTAATCAGTTTGCTATCAAAATGATAAATCTTCTTAAATCTTCTTGGACAATCTGAAACAGCGCTGGTTTTGTTAAAAGGATCAGTTACGCATGACTTTCTTGTAGTCTCGTCTCCAGTCATCCCCAGCAGACACGGTCTTCTCCTTAAGCAAACATCTACTCCGAAGATTTAAGAGAAAGAAAGTATTAGACGGATGGACACAATTAAAGAATGACAAAAGCGAGAATTAGAAGTACAGGAAGATATGCATCAGGGGAAAAACAAAATGCAAGTATACAATTCGGACTTCTATATAATACTTGTATAGTGTAACGGGAAAAGGGGATAAAAGGTAATTGGTGAGATAGAGAGAAAGAGAGAGCGGGGGTACGTGAGATATAGGGAGGGAGAAAATATATAGAAAGGGTGGTAGCTGAGTGGACGATGTTGTGATATCAAAGTATTGGCGCCGTATACCCCATACTGCATAAATATGTTATCTACGGTAGATGGTGACTTACCGCAACGGACGAAAGTACCAGAACAAACATGCTCATCCTTCTACACATCCAGCAGCTATGACGTCTGTTTACTGCGGATTTTGTTTCTTTGACAGTATAATTGTTTGCATAATCTTCACAATGTATGAGACATATTAGCAAGTACAGTCACTCTGGTATGTCTGTGTAAACGCGTGTATGTTCGTGTATCTGTGTCAGTATTTCATTTGTCAATCATGCGCTTTACCGCGCGCGGATAAAAATATTCTCTCACTCGCTAAGCAAGTTGATATGATGGTGATAAAGTAAATAGAAAGCAAGAGTAAAAAAAAAAAGAAGAGAGCGAGCAGCAGGAACTATGTAATAAGTCTTTGTAGAAGCTGGAAGAATAAAAATGGGTGAAAAGACGAAATGAGGAATCAAAATTTGCATAAAGACAAAGAAGAGAGAGAAACAGCGATCATCTTAAAAAAAAAATCATGAAGAAAATACAGATTATTATATTCATAATTTTACAGTTGCTCAATGGACGTCCCCATCTATCTGAGTAGTGTTACAAAGACGCACACATATAAGTTAGTTCATTTCAATGCAATGGCATTTATTTTGAGCAAATAATACATGTAAGTACACAACATAGAATTCACATAATGCAATCATATTGTTAAGTAGTAAACTTACTCTGTAAAATGAAAGAGAAAGATATTGAAATAAACAGAAAAAAGACAAACGCAAGGATAAAGCAGAAGAGAGAAATCGAGATCAAGAGAATCGTTAGCATTTAAATTCGTAATTCCTAAATTCCTATCAGCCTTATCAAGCAGGAACACACCATTATGTGGGACGTTTCTTATATGTCGTTACACTAAACAACCAGCGCTAATATCTCTCAAGTATAGCTAAGTCCTCGTGTACTCTCAAATATTGCAGCGTACACGGAAAAAAAAACTTAAGGCTTCCTCATTCCGCTTTCACCGCAAAAAAAAAAAAAAAAAAAGGGAAAAAATGAACCAATGAATAAAAGTAGGAGCAAGCAAGCAGGTGACCTAACCCAGGGGGATTATTGTCGATAACTGACTGGATATCGCATTCGAAATGAAACACCCGATAAAATCTCAGTCTTGGTATCGATCTGGCAGGTAGAGATTATGTTTGTTACTTCTCTTCTCCCCGGAGACTCTTCTACTGTTACCCTAAGACCAATATGAATGAAAAGAAAAAATACGAAGAGAGGTTATGTCTCATATATAAGGGTATATTTTTAGATTTGCCTGACGCTGAGAAGTTGAGCAATCTTGGCTATACAGTGATGTCTACTTGATTAGGTTTGATAAGGATATGCATGCAACCAGTAACAAAATCCAAGTCTCATTCAAAGTTTTGATGTTTGAGCCAATGCGCGCGCACACACACACACACACACACACACAATCAAACTCTTCATATATAGGAAATTATCTAGAATTTGAATGCAAAAAGTTTTTTAGGTGAGACCATCATTAAAAAACAGTAACTGTTGTTTTTATATAATAAGTAAAAGTTTTGAAGATAATGAAATTATCACATATTATGTCTTAACATATTTTTTCTTATGTAAATTGATATTATCATTATTACTACTGTGTGTGGATGCATGTATGTATTTCTTAGTGTAAATATATACTCGTACAAATATAATCATATGTACTCATACAAATACATCTATACATTATACGGATGACGTGGATGGTAACAGTCTGTTATATTTACTCCATAAATATTAAAGAAAAAAGAATAATCTCTTACGGACCATTCTGTGGCATTCGTGTAGTATGAGTAAGTATTTTCAATTAATTTCTCCTTGATACTCTGGGATAATATAGGTAATCATAAAAAAAAAAAACGCCTGAATATGGAATTGTGTGTGATTAATGTCCCGTATTAAACTTTATCTATGTTGGTGTCTTTTGTGAATGTAAGAGTATGATTCAGTGTCACCTATTAACATTGCTTTTTGGAAATGAAAGTAGTAAGCGAAGTAAAATGCAACGTCGATGAACAACATCACGACCTTTGCCTCATGAAAGTACATATTAATTGTTCAACTTCATCTTTCTTGTCATACGGAAATACATTTTCCGCCTGGTATATTATACTGCGGATCTCATGACCGGTGGGCCTGAGGGCCGTTTTTTTTTCTGTCATCAGCTGTTCTATTCAATTTCCAACCATTTTTTTTTTTTTTTTTTTTGGTTGGGGGGGGGGGGGGAGTGGGGAGGAAAGGGGGTGGGGTACTCCGCCAACTCACGACGTGTTCCAAAGTAACGATCATAAAACAGCTGCAGGCACCGATCAAAACCATATGAATTCTATTTCGTTATAAATTTCGCCATCACCCAAGCACGAGGCCCCTCGCATGCAATGGGACTAATGAAAAGAGGAACACATATCATTCGATTTATATCGACGCAAAATTTCGACACGTTGAGGGCGAATCAGATTTCGGAAGGGAAAAAATGTATTTTCTTGGCAATAGAAATCATGGCTATTGTAAGATTTTGAAGCACTTTCTGCAAAAATGAAATTATGCTAAATACCATTACCTATCTTCTCTGCGAAAATTGCGGCATTGTCAGATTTTAATAGAAAAATTCCAAGCTTATGGGCGGGTTATGGAAACACTCGATTTTATCTTTTTCCTTGAAGACAAATTCTGTAATGTCTGTCTTCCAACTTAATACACGCTGTAGATATGTTTTAACAATTGCATCGCCTTGGCAGCTTGAACCTTTGCCTTGCAATTCGCACTGCATCAAAGTACCCAGTGAACTCCGAGGAATACATTTCGCTACCAAGATTACAATGTCGTCAAATCGACCTCGTTGAATAAAATACACCGACATAAGGAGAGCAATCCATTAGGCTATAGGATTATGCTCCATGTCGTGTGATATCAGGCCTGCGAGACAAACTGACTTGGAAATTTCGAGATAAAAGTGTTTCTTCCAGACTCGCAGGAGAAAAGAACAGGGGGTAAATGTTTCTGAAAACAACAACAGAAATAACACCACGAACATTATCCACAAAAACGCTTAGGTCGACGAGGAACCACTATCGCCATTAGTGTTGGGCCTTCAAGCCGTTATCGCCTGACGTGGATTACGTGTGCGAAGTGTCTTTGCTCCGTTTACAAGGTCAAACCAAATATATTTTCACTCTTCTAGACTCCTGTGGCCTAAAGAAATATAGGAATTCACACATTTTTGCATCACACCTCTCGGAAAAGAAAGATCCGAAAACATATTTCAACACCACTCAATTGAGTTTGACAATATTGCGTCAAAAGGACGCAAATAAAAGTAAAGTGGATAGAAAACAGTTTTTATGAAGTTTTTTTTTCAAGTATTTTCCCCAAATAGTGGTCGGCGGTGTTGTATGATGTCATCATCGTGGTGAGTAAATTTGAGAGGGAATGTAATTTTGTGTCGTCACTACTCCATCAAGAGCGCCCTCAAGTTTGTCAGCCATTATGTGGATGCCCTTTAATCATCGTATACGAAAAATTTCAAGACTGTTTACGTCATGGGGAAAATTTCTTTTTTTTTTTAATTACACTTCCTCTTCGTCGTTCAGTTAGAGATAAACACACTTTGCATGTCAATGGCTTAACTGAATAATATACATAATATATGTAAAACATCTAAGCATTGTAAGTCATTACCATCTAATCGTCTGGGTTGTGTTGAATGACGGATTTTGATTATGAAATTAACACGTTACTCAGTAATTGACAGGAAATTTGAAGCTTTTATGACCTCGTAATACAGTATAACAATTGTCTGAAGCTAACATTTCAAGTGCTTGCAAGGAACAAAATATTTAGCGATAATCATGGATGAATCAATATCTAACATTTAATACTAAACGGATAACATGAAACATTAGTATTTGTCGTGCTCTTTAATTCAATTCATTCATTTTCATTCTCCTCTTTTTTCCAACAGAAAACAACACAGTATGAATTAGGAATTATATCACAAACGTATACATACAACTTTTCAAAGGATATCAAATGATACAAATAAAGTTATGTATATATATATATATATATATATATATATATATATATATGCATGCATACTTGCAAAAATAATACAAGGTTATGTTCCAGTTGAGGAAAAATTAATTGAGAAGTCCACTAAAAAGCAAGCTTGTAGATTGTGAACCACTGAAAGGAAAATCTAATGAAATACTTATTTGCATATACTTAGCACAAATATAATTTAAGACAAGACGGAACAAGAGAATGCCTACACGCTGATCAAGGAAACGAAAGAGGGAACTGAAGAGAGAATCGAAGAGGTGCTTCAAACAGCTGGTGGCTGCACACAATTGAATAATTGAAAAAGCCCCCCTTTAAATGATTGAACTAAGGTAAATAATAAGGTGTCCAAAGACTAGACTTTGATATTCCAACACGAGGCAGCTATAATGAGAGAAATGGCAGGCGTAAGAATTTCATCAGGACTGAAACTTTTTGCTGAATCATGTAAATGAACCATAGGAAAAGAAAGTACATCCATTAACCCTCAATGATTTGGACCTGGTGCAGACGTAGCGGAAGAAATGAGTCGAAGTAGGTCGAAGTTGTGTTACCCCACACCCGCGCCAAAAGAAGAAGAAAAAATCCATACTTCGCCAAAAGGCTTTGTCTTTAATTGAAACCCGCTCGCCCAACTCTCTGGTCGCCGATGTTTCTTTTTTTTTTTCCTTTGAGTTCAAAATTACGGTGGCTACGGCAGCACCGCTCATTGTTGCCATGGCGGATTCCTCTCCTTTCTCATAGGTCACGCGGCTTCTCCACCACTCCATTTTTATCGCCCACACTGGTATGCATATCATGAATGTTGGTACTCTATACCTCCCTGCGACAATACGCAAATCTCCCGACAACGAAATGTTGCCGCCTGCAGTGCTATCGATCAGGGCTCGGTCGATCGGTATAGTGGACATTGGCGTGACCTCTGCCTCACTCCATTGATTTATGTGTGTCACTGGACTTACAAACGCAAAAGGCAGGGCAGCGCTCACATGAGTTGGAATCATATTGCCGCAGACTACTCAATCGATCGTAGTTTCGATACCTACCTCGAATGGTATCGCCATCACTCATTGAACAAAATACCACTAAGAGTTGCGTGTATCGTAGTAACAACTAAATGATAGTTGCGGTATCTGGTAACAAATTGGCGGTGAGTGCGGGGGTCAAACTCATTCTGAGCGCATTAAGAATCGCGTGCGATTGCTTCAATAGAAATTAATGATGCTCCCTAATCAACGGGCCGTGTGATAAAACCACGGTCTTCTTGTGGGAGGAGTCCGCTCTTATAGGCGTAGATGCCTAGAATCACGGTCTCCGTATCTAGAGTATAATACTCTCTTCATTGTGCGCAATGCAATTGACTTCATCCCTAAACGTCATTCTTTTATTCATCTAATTCATTTACGATATGAAGAAAAAAGAAACTGAAATATAAAGGCCTGTGCAAACGCCCGCCTCTGCGTGTTTGGGTGGCAGCAACTAAAGGGTAACTGGTCATAATGAATCAAGTAAGGGGGAGGTGGTGGGGGTGGGGGTGGGTGAGGATAAATAGCTTATGTATGTATGTATGTCCGCCCGTGTGTCTTTGTGTGGCAGAGTACTTGGTGAAGATGCAAATTGCCATAAAATCCCATGAATCTTTATAGAAAAAGGTAACGCTTTGGCGCCATAAGTATTGTTGTATTTCTTGGAAAGTCCTCCCGTCCGCTACAGCGGCTGAGAAGAGGAGTTGGAGGAGTCGTGCCTAAATGCGAAAGGTTCACATTACGTCATTCCCCGTCTTCGTTTCGATACTGAAGTGAAATCAAGCCCTAAATAAAAGCAGATTGATGGAGAAAAGTCCGACAAACAACTGCAGAACACCACGAGTTTTATGAATCGGACTTATGGTGCTGACCAAGAACAAGCAGATCAATCGTAGATTAGGTACATTTCTTGCTTGCTCTGCGCACGTTATGATGTATCTATTGTTTGAATAATCAAATTGAATGTACCATGAGGGATTGGATAAATCCACAAGGTTCTGGGTAGTGCTGAAGATCTTACACACAAAAAAGGAGGAAAATAGCGACATGTATCAACATATGAAAAGATGGATTCGAAGACTGTTAATTCATGAGACATTAATGAGGAGTACTGTGATTGTGACGTCATATTCACGTGACTTTGGTCTTGCTTATATACAAATTGCCTGCCACATTGGATGATAATTCTACTTTCATGTCTTATACACTTACCACTTGTAAATAGTTATGTCAACGCCTCTATCAGCACACCAATGATGACAAAAGAAACACCCTAACTTCTTAGATCAGGCGATGTCTCCTTGAAATATGATTTGGCATCAGTCAAAGAGAGTTCAACATTTCACCAAAGCTGAAGCTTGAAGTCGACTGGGAAGAATGCAGACGTATACTACAAGAAAAAAAGCTGAGGAATGTCTCTGTCATGGTAATAAGAACTTAATAAGAGATAAATCGCAATATGAAACCTTAAATAATTAGACGGAATCAGTTTGTTACTCGAGTGAAGACCTTGGATGTAAAATATACACACTGACCGGCAACAGGTAGATAGGTAGATAGATAGACAGATAGATAGATATATAGATAGGTAGATAGAAAGATGGATATAGATAGACAAAATTACACTAGGAGATAAATAGATAAATAATGAACATATAAATAAATGAATGAAATAATTAAGAAATAAGAGAACAAATAAGCAACTGATTGAATAAACAATTAATTAAATAAATAAATACATAAACAAATAAATGAATAAAGATATAAAAAAACGATTGATTGGCAGATGGAGACATAGTATAGAATAGAATAGAATAGAATAGATCGGGTTTATTGCCATCAAAATCATGCAGATGGGTGAAAAATCCGAAGACTAATAATTCCCGTTTATGAAATATATCAATGCATTAAAAAACACCAAAATATCTCATACAATACCCAGAATATTACTCTTAATGAAGAATGACTGAAATGATAAAGGATCGCTACACACATATAGACAGACAAAACAGGCACACCAACCAACCACAAACATCTCGGAGACGCGCAAAGGATACAATATCAATCCCAAACTACCGTACTCTTAAGAAGAACTAAAAAAAAATCATTAGACGAATGTATAGAACGCTAAGGAGATAGAAGATACGAGATAGAAACTGAAATTAAAACACATCAGAACTTTCCCTACTCGATCTCCGCTCCTGAGCGGGCTGGCTGATGGCGAAATGAGGTGCAACATTTCCCCCCTATATAACCAGCGGCTTTCCCTTGTGCGCAATGATAGGGTCCAATTCAGCATGTTCAATAACCATTAACGTGTCACATAGGATTTGAATTGGCTGCGTTGAGAGATAATGTGAGAAGGTGGAGCTCTAAAGGGGTGATAAGCGAACAGACAGACACAGACAGACAAGCACACAGAAATTTATAGATCGTGTAGATAGATGGACAGACAGATAGATAGATAGCTGGATAGATAGATAGATGGATAGATAGATAGATAGATAGATAGATAGATAGATGGATAGATGGATAGATAGATAGATAGATAGATAGATAGATAGATAGCTGGATAGATAGATAGATGGATAGATAGATAGATAGATAGATGGATAGATGGATAGATAGATAGATAGATAGATAGATAGATAGATAGATAGATTGATTGATAGATAAAGGGGAGGGAGGGATGGGGGATGGGGGAGGGGGCAGAAGGGTACTTGAATGGGAAACAATTAGTTTAGCAAGTTGTAACAATATAATATTCCCAAGAAGTTTTCGTGCGGAATGAGTGGAATCTTGGAGACATATACAATGTTAGATGCTCTGTACCTTTCTATTCTTAAAACTGCTGCGAAACCGTTCAATAGGCGATGATTACGAAAACAAAAAGTTTCATTTTACTGTAAAAAGTATGATCGATGAAGAGGAACGAAACAATAAGATGGTCCGACACCTCAGACACCTTCTACGCATATCACATGTGCGTAATATCCCTATACATCCATATGTAATTGCGTGACAGTTTTTTGTTCTTTTTGCCGCTAATTCCTGTTGACCACATAAGCAGAGCTCGTAATTCATGGCAGTCCCTTGCCACGGTATACATTTCAAAATGGATGTGCCCACAGCGCGAAAGCTTCACTAATTAATCATCAGGCGGCTGCCAGAAATGTGTGAGAACAAAGTAACGGAGACACTTGACCACGATTAACCCCTTCTTTGGCGGCGAAGGAATGTCTTCCCTCGCGCAATTGAGCGCAAGGGTCCAACCGTGTCAGCAAAAGTTTGTCTTCGTGAATTAAGTCTGACGTCTTTCTGGACATTGCACAATTAGCAGCACTAAAGACGCTGTAGACACGAAAACTCTCTCGTGGCCGCTTACCCCTCCCCACAAAAATGAAACCGGTTGCCAAGATGTAGCATTAATCATTTTGTGTGACACACGCCGTAAGTCGATGGATGATGGAATGAACTGGAACACGGCGCAAAGAAGCAATGAATTTTGAGTGTGGAAAATTACAAAAACAGAACTCATGTTTGTCGTGGGAGTCGGATACTGCGATGTTTCATCTAGTTGAATCACCGGGGTAGATACGGTTGCGAGATTCCCTGTCGTCGGGCTCTCAAAATAAATCTTGCTCATGATTCCTGGCCTGCCAAGACTGTAATCGTTAGACAAATTATGGCGTGTTGACTTCTTTGGAAACATAGTTTTCGAACGTTCATTCCTTGCCGTTTATTGTCTGGATTAAAATGGGATTTCGTTTAGCACGGTGATCCGTTTCTAATTATGTTTGTGATATGTTGCATAAAGTCGTACGTTCCTGTATATCAAGATACATGCCTAATGGCTTGTTGGGTATCTGCAGCCCTCCCCTCCCTCCTAGCGCCATCCCCTATTTTTATTAAGATCTTTCTATTACACGACGGGTTTCTTCTTGTTTTGTATATGATATTATCTGTGTTTGTTCATTTGGTTGTCTGTTTGTTTGTTCCATTCTTCCATCTGATAACATCGTTGGATAGCCCTAAATTCAGCTCCAACCGGTTCAGAGTTGGGTGTGAGGCGGGACCACTTCACCAAGTTATGCACCCTGCTTTTTACCATGAGTGAAAGAGGCGGTATAATAATAATAATTAATTGATATGATTTATATAGCGCCAAATCCACTCTGCAGAGTGCTCTAGGCGCAGAAGGAAGAGAAAGTGAAGGAGATAAAAACATACAAATATCAAATACATGTAATGAATGATCAAATTGAGGCTTTAAACAAGTGAGTTTTTAGACTGCTTTTAAAAGAGTCTGATGAAGAACAATTCTGCACGGCTGAAGGTAAGTTATTCCATAAGGTGGGAGCAGCATGGCCAAAGGCACGTGTGCCCCATATTGTAGTGAATCTTGGAATTATCAGAGAACCGGAGTTGGATGAGGGTAGAAATCTAGCAGGGATGTAATTATGGAGTAAGTCAATGTTATACTGAGGAGCAGCGCCCTGAATGCAATGAAAAGTCAGAAGTAAAATCTTAAAAATAATGCGATCTTTGACTGGTAACCAATGAAGTGATCTCAAAATAGGAGTGATGTGAGTGTGCTTCTTGGATAGTGTAATCCTTCATTCCGTATGAGTTGTGATTCACGGAACCTCCATTTAGCGTCCTATCTGAGGGACAGAGTATTTTTCCTCCTACCAGAGCTAGGGGACGACATGATTACGCACATCATTGCTCAGCTAGACTCGGGAATCGAACCCGGGTGGTTGGGAAACAGACGCGCCAGCGACTGAGCCAGACTGAACCAGCGACAGCAGGACTGCATTTTCATGTTTAATACATTTGTTTTAATTACATCCCGTGCACTGGAAATGGGGTTAGATGGATTCTAATGACCAAATTTTCTCCTGCAGGTTAGTAACCCTCGATGCCTGTACGTTTCTTCTCGGCTGCGCACCATTGTACTCTTTGCTACGTTACGTAATTTTCTTCTTTGATATTCGATATGATGCAAATCTCATGTAAATTTATGTGATTTGATCTCATGGCAAAAGTGGGGAAAGTGCAACATGCAGGGTAACATCAGTTTAAGACATTTTCATTAACATCATCTTGAAAGAAAAGAGGCGGTAAGTGTCACTCAAGATGTGAGGGCTACTACCAAAAAAAAAAAAAGTTTGAAATCTACCTTATTCTTTAAAGGTTATATTCTACCATATTCGGTACAAGATACTCCAACTTACAGCCTCAGCTGCATGGTCACCTAAAGTTTCAGAGCAGCTAAAATCACGCCAGGGGCAATAACTACCAACCGACTATACTGGAATTAGATTTGTTGTTTTTGGTCTATTGCAATTGTCTGAACGGGGAGCGAAGAAAGGGAAAATGAAAACAGTGATATATAAAAGGTAAGGAAGAAGAGATCGAATGATTAAGAGGGATTTGATTTCTTATTTTGAGAACTAGAATGGCCAGGAAGGATAGATCGTCGCAGAATGATGAAAATAATAATCAAACGTCCCTGGAGAAGGAGAGGATCGTTGTCTTGAAGCCGAAAGCCTGCGGCGTGTCTGAACAGTCTACACAGACAATAGGAAAAAAAAGAACTACTACACCGAAACCAAAATAATTCTATTTACTGCCGAGTAAACAAGACCAAAGATGAATCGTAAAAGGGCAAAGATGGTGGTAGAGTATCATACAAAACTATCCCTCATATACGAACTTTAACAAGCAAAACAGAAGCACACAAAATACCCTTCATATCACCAGTAGGTTCGGACTTCGTCGTAAAAACATTTGTTGAGACGGTGTTTGATTTAATATCCGTCGTTTACTATTTTTAATTGCGGAAAAGTTTGTTGTCATTATAGAGAGATTTCTTACGATGTGTTAGCATGTGAACAAATAATGTAAAGCTGACTCTTATAGACACTCTATACAACAGAAACTCTCGGTTTTTGGAAGCTGCATTTAGTATTGAATATTTCTATGGATTGCTAATGATGTGAAAATTGTTAACCTACGAAAGATTCAAACATCAGCGGCGATAAAGCTAGTTCAACGCATTCCAGTCCGACAAAGTAACGATTTCTTCTTTTCTTTATAAGGAATAACTGGCTACCTGGCAAACAAAAATTATGATCGAACTAAAGATTTTGTTTGTTATCGCTACCTCATATTTTATTTGGACATATCCAAGCATCCAGTAACACGAGAAACCTTTGATCAAGTTCAATGTCCTCTATACTGTATAACGCCAAGTAAGACTCGAGCTTTTAACGAATAAATAGCGCGAGAGAATCGGTGTCACTCTACACAGGGATCTTGAGAGACAGAGGGAGATTAAGAAAACACTTCAAACCAGAAAATTAAGGTTATCCCGCCTTATCGATCAATGACGCAGTCAGAAATTGCTCCAATTAATAAAATCTACGCACTGGTGACCTAAGCGGGCATACTAAAGTCTGATCTCATATACTCTTTGCAACGAGTTCATCGATCTACAATCTCCGGATTGGCCAAATTCGTTCGGCCTCCCGAAATGTTTTTGTTTGTGTGTTTGCTTTTAAGATTATGGAATAATGGTGATACTGATTTGACATCAGTGAAATTTGTCGACAGAAGGACGCGGAAAATCTTTATCTACAATCTTAATGAAAAAAAAAAACCGAGTGCTATAGAATTTACCTAAAAAAAAAAATCACTTCCTCTTCGAGGCGTGAGAAACAGAAGGAAACATGAGAACGGGTAAAAACAGGGAAAAGGCGAGAACGAAGAGGGGTTAAAAGGTCTATACCAACAAACGCGAGGCGAAAGATGCGATGGATCACCGAGAGAAATGAATGAAAAATAATGAGTATAAATAATGAACAAGAAATATTATTCAAAGTAAGAGCTTACTAAAATGCATCTCATTCCGCTCTTTAAGAACTTATGAACAAATTCTTCAATTTGAATATGAGTATGTTTAAACTTAAAAAAAAAAAAAAAAAACTTCTTTCATACTATTATCGAAAGAATTCCAAAATTTTGGCCAGTGAAGGAAAACATAGACTAAGCAAAATGGGAAATGGCAAATGAAATGAGGTAGATTGCTGGGTAGGATAAGAATGAACAAATCCATTTTTAATGGACATGGACTTAAACACCGGTGGGAGACAGTTGTTAATAAGTTTGTACATGAATTGTCCTAAATGTGAAAAATACAAATCCTTTACCTTTATAATTCTTTCTATTTTTATGAAATAAAAAATCAGTGTGACTTTTCCATGATTAATTACAAATGATACGAAACAAAATTTAGCTTTGTTCATGACACCTATATTTCTTGAAATAATGCGGCATATCGAGACAATATGTAAATTCCAAGTGAGTTTACGGTCAAAAACCAAACCTAAGCATTTGATTGAAGGGACTTCTTCAATAACAGTTCTATATCATCCACGTATACATTCCTTGGCAAATTTTCCAGAGAATTGCTGAAAAGGAATACGTTTTTTTTTAAAGATTTATTGACAATTTATTTGCTCTTATCAATTGAAGTAATCAATCCAATTAAATATTTAAAGTATCAATTAACATATTAGGATTAGAATTTATGAGAAACACATTAGAATCGTCAGGGAATAATAGAATTAAGCAAAGAATGCTTGATGAATTCGGCATATCATTGATACAAATAATAAGTAAAGAAGGTCCAAGCAAACGTCGCTGCTATGAGGCACACCACAATAATTGACATTTTGCAAAACAGATGTATGTCCAATAACATAAACAAATTGCTTGCGATTAGAAAGATAACTCTTGAATAACTCCAAGCTACACCCTCCTGAGATACCATAGCGTGAAGAAGTATATATTGTGGTCACTAATCTGGTATCAAAAACCTTGGAGTAGTCCAGAAAACGCCAATAGTACGATGAAATTTGTCAATAGCTTTTGAAACTTTTGCGCGGGATGTGCTATGTTTTTGCCGAAAACCAAATCGATTATCAGAAATTATTTCATCAGTGTCCAAAAACTTCAATAATCTGGAATGAACATCTTTTTCGAGTGATTTTCGAAATAGAAGTCAACAAAGATGTAGGTCGATAATTACAAACATCTTCCCTATCCCCTTTTTTTGATAGATACATGTATAGGCAGTACCTTTCCTGGCCTCAGACATATCAGACACAACTCTATTACTTAAAGACAAATTAAAGACATGTACCAATACATGCAATAATAAAGCCTTGCGTCGATATGAATAAAAAAAGGGAAAGAACAAGCAAACAAACAAACAAACAAACTATTATACGAGGAGGATCTATGACTCTTGCGATCCAACGGATGCACCAAATGAGCGGTGTTGCTAATTAGGGGAAAATTAACACCTTGTACGGGAAATAACCCTTTTGATCATTAAGGTTCTTTGTATTATTTTAAGAAGGAACACATTATGGATGTTTTCAAAACAAAAGTTGCACTTTAAGCGTAATTTACTTCCGTTACGCGGGCATGATATACAAAGACTTTGTAGATTTCTAATCGATATGTATGCAATATGTTTATAATATTACATACCTATTTGATTCATTTAATGCTACAATTTAAGCAGTCAGCATCTGCATGGACTGTAAAATCCATACTGTGAAAACGTTTTATAAGGGGCGTAAGGGACAACTCTTGTGGTAGCATTTTATTATTGTCGGATCCCTATATGTTCACCTTAATCTACTTCATCGTTTGAGCCGTTTCTTAAAGGACAAGTTCACTTTCATAAACATAAGGATTGAGAGAATGCAGCAATATTAGTAGAACACATCAGTGAAAGTTTGAGGAAAATTAGACAATCTATGCAAAAGTTATGAATTTTTAAAATTTTTGTGTTGGAACTGCTGGATGAGGAGACTACTACAGCTTGTGATGTCATATGCTTACAACAGTGTAAAGAAAATGTAAAGAAAATTCAACATATTTTCACTTTCTTCTCATAATAAAAGAGCACTTGATTTGCCTCTTTCTAAAGGCAGGGGGAATATTAACCATAACATTATGTCAGTAACAAGTCAAGGGAATGTGTACATTTTTCAAAAGATGAAATTTTGTGAAATTCTCTTTATATTTTCCTTATATTGTTGTACTCATGTGACATCATACGCTGCAGCAGTCTTCTCATCCAGCGGTGACTACACAAAAACTTCAAAAATTCATAATTTTTGAACGGATTGTCTGACTTTCCTCAAACTTTCAATGATGTGTTCTACTGATATTGATACATTCTCTCAATCCTTATGTTTGTGAAGGTGAACTTGTCCTTTAACTTCATCAACAAAATCTCCTGGTTACCAGTACCTTCTTCTGTCAAGTAACATATTTTCACATGTTCCTCCTTTGTTTAAAATCGATTTTTCTCTGTAACTGCATCGTTCAGTGACGAGCGATGTCACCGTTTCATTTTATACGAGTTGTATGTTTCATGTTTCTTCGCCTTTTTGCATGACCTTTCACAAGAAGCCTTTTCTCATCTTGTGCCACATGTATCAAAGGCAGGACGTACTTCTCGTGATCAATGCCATTAGTGGCAATATAACGCAATTACCCTCTCTCACTTTAGTTCTGCCAGAACTGGTTTTTCGAGTCCTTCAACAACTTGGTTGCCATGGCCATCTCCAATGAAAGTTTCGCAAGTATCTTTTACGAAATCTTTTCGGTAATATTCTCCCAAGGACGCCAGCAACGGTAGCTATTGATCCATATGAAACCTGTCGCGTCTACATATTGAAGTGTATATTGCAGTCGTTCGTCCTCCGAAATCAATGAGGATGAAATAGATGGACAGACAGACAGATGGATATGTAGATAGATAGATAGATGGATATATAGATAGAGAAATAGATAGATAGATAGATAGATAGATAGATAGATAGATAGATTGATTGACAGAGAAATAGATGGATAGATACATATATAGACAGATATATATATATATATATATAGATAGATATATAGAGAGACAGATAGAAAAATAGATGGATAAATACGTATATAAATAGATATGTATATAGATAGATAGATAGATAGATAGATAGATAGATAGATAGGTAGATAGAGAGATAGATAGATCGCTAACTAGATAGATAGATAGATGGATGGATAGGAAGATAGATAGGTAGATAGATAGATAGATAGATAGATAGATAGATAGATAAATAGGTAGGTAGAGAAAGGGGAGGGAGAGGGAGATCCGTTTTTTTACACTCAATACGTATGACATGCTCATCCTTGACAGACTTGGCTCCTTGTTTCAAACGATATTCTACGGGTGGGTAGCTTTCATTATCAGCTTTGTACATATTTGGGTTTTTTTCTAAAACTAAGTGCAGTGTTACTCTTGTAACTGTGGAAACATTTAGAATTTTTGAAAGTGATTTGCCTTTGCCGACTTCTTTTTGTCTTCGGAAATTACTTAAATCTCTTTACAAACAAATTAATGTGATTGTTTACAATGTAACTTTATTGATATTCTTCAGATGACATCTTTGTTTGTGTATGTCTGTGTATTGGCAATATTTTCATGTATAGCAAGGAATATCTTTTGAGCAGCTACGGCACGTATAGTGTATAGTATATGTTGCCCTGTATTTTCCCCCTTGTTTATCTTTTATTAGTTGTCCGACGGGATCCTAACCATGTACATGACTTTTGTTCAGTCTGTCTGTTGCGCTCTTCAAGCACTTATAGTTACACCCGATTATCGGAATTCTTGCGCGTGGCAGCTGTCGGTTACCATGGTCACACGGCCTGCATGGTTTAGGACCCCTGCTGGAATGTGACTCGTGAGCTGTATTGTCCCTGCGTGTATTGTTTACATTCACGATAAATTTCTTATTATCCCACCTTCTATTTATGTATTTATGCCAAACTTACGCCATCATACCTTCACATCCACTTGAATCCTTACAATCTCAGTCGTTGTTCTCTCAATGTCCTTACTTGTATAAGTTGGTTATAGTAGCATCATGTCGCCTTTCTGTGTTTTATTTAGTTACACTTATTTGATCTGATTTTTTTTTTTTCGTTTTAATCGGCTCCCCCAGTTATAGTATGGTCTAAAAAATATCTGTATAAATTGCATAGTTCCCCTAATCTGATTTATTACGGGACCTTCGGCTCTACAAGCTTGCTTTTACGCAGGCCCCATCATATTTTTCGCATTATGACCTTAGTTTAACTCGCATGTATACAAACCTTGTGTTTATACCAAGACAAAACTTTTGTACATTCCGGTGAAGTTCCATCTAATTTATGTTCTGTATAATTTTCGAATTTATATACTTTATTGTGATATATGTGAGAAATATGAAAATAAATTGAAATGAAATGAAATGAATTAATTTCAGATCATATAAACGCTAATCACTTTAAAAAAATGCGGAAAGTGTTTTACTGTTCGTGAAAAAACAGGGAAATTACAACTGAACAACCGGACATTTAAAACAAACGCAATTTGGTGATTACAAGGCCATCCTTTCAGGCAACGCTGTAACTTGTCAAATCCATCAAAGCTGATATTCGGCTTCCATCCCTCTACCCAGTACATTAATCAACTAAGCCAAAGTTTCATTAATTTGAATGGAGACGAACTGAGTGAAGCGCTCTATAGGATACTACTTAGTGTCATGGCAAGGCTCGATTCGTGAACCTTCCCCTCGAGATTCCAGTGCGGCGTCAACTGAGATTTGCGGGATGACAGTCGAAGGGAAATGGCGGTATCGCTACCTGCTCATTTCTGGTTTATTGCACGAGAGAAGACGCTAGTAACAGCAGACACCTGCAATGCAGGCTGGAATCACGTAATGTAACCAGATCAACCATAAATTCACGGAGGGAGGTTCGATATGGGAAGCAATTATTCTTCGCTGTCCGTCACAGCTCCATAAATCGTTGTACTATACTGAACCCACACTTCATTGGCACTGAAGAACATGATAATCAGTGTTTATAGATTAAGCGTCTTCCTTTATCTATAAACATTTTCGGTATTGAAATGTTTCGACAAAAGGTGAGAAAATAAATAATTCAAGGACCGAAGACAAAACCCGTACGGATTTAAGCATGGGATACACCAGTGTGTTTTTATAATACGTTGTATGCATTACGAAGACAAAGTTTACTCTCATATTTTGAATTTGAAATCAAAAGTTCTTATTCCGATTCCGTAGCTGTACTATCGCTTCCCTGTGGTCCTGTTAAAGCCGACGATTGTTACCAGCGCTAGCCGCACAAGCGGTAGCTTTGTATATGAATCTATACTTCAGTAGTTTATCAAACCTCAGTAAAGCGCGTGTTTGCGTATTGGTTGACTTTCAAAATGGAAATAGATAACATAAGTATCGAAAAACAGGAACGCACATTTCACTGCATGCATCGATGCTTTGTGGCTTTCAACAGTTTTTAATTTCAAAATTAACTACACTAATCGTCAGTTAAGTACATTTTTATCTGTATTTTTTGTTGTCAATGTTTTAATCCACAGGTAGTATGAAACAAGTATAAAGGTTAATCTTGGAACAAGATTTTACCGAATATTGGACTCCTCATTTTTTTTTTTTTTTGTGGCTCTGACTCATTTTGTACTTTCAATATCAAATCCAGCTTTTTCACAAAAGCTTTTGGAACATCTTGTTTCATTGTTGTTGTTTTTTTAACAGATTTTTTTTCTTCATAAATAAGTTTTAAATTAGGAACAGCTTAAAACAGAGATGTGGACCTTTAATACTTAAAATTCAGTTCCAGTGTTTGTTATAACCCTTAACAAGCTTTTCGTCATTCCCAGGCATCAATACTGAAACACTCCTTTAGAACAATTCAGTGTCGCTTCGCCGTGACCTTTATTATTGAGTAGTCATTTCGAAGAGAAATCTTAAAGACCTTGTGTATATTATCGCTTGATGAAGACCAACAAAGCTAACAGTTTATTAAAAACGGAACAACAGAGAAACACAATGCCATCTTTCCACAACAACCCTTGCTGTAGGTAGCGTAGAATCACATTGACACGACATCTAAAGATGGTATGAAGGCCTTTTGCATAAACCATGATATGATGAGGTTCAGAACTTTCCATCAATGTCCCTAGTCCCACATGATGTAAGTGTTTGTAACCTAGAACCACTTTTACACGATAACTAACATGACTAATAACGACGGGAAGAAAGCAGCTGGATGAAATCAAGCGCATGTCCCAATGACTTACAATCCGACACAAAATCCATTGTACAGGAAAAACTATATCGATTGCAGTGAACATTTAGCATTCATATTCTTTGAAAAAAATAATGAAGTAGAAAACTTACCAAAAGACTATACTTGAATTTGCAGGTTCTCCGGAATCTCTGTCTGTCCTTTCTTGAATTAAAGTCGGAGAAGATGTTCCAATGTGTCTTTGATGAAAGTCGAATAATTTTTCTTAAAGAAAAAGAGAAACCGAAATTGGGCGTCACCTCTACCATCAGCGAAAAGAGTGCATTCTGCCCTATAATAAGTACAAAGAGTCCAAACACTGATCGATGGTTTACACGGCTGAAGAACTTGTAACCAACACAGGATGAGCGTTACGTCTGTGAGGAGATGGTCTCATCGCATCTTTCTCGGTTTCAGCTGTCGACCAGTCTTCCCTATCATTGCACCACCACCATCTCCCTCTGATTCATGCAGCCTTCGATGTGAGATGAACGCGGGATGAGGCTCGCCGATCTACGCAAGTTCTTGACTCCGTCGATAGCAGTATTTTCATTTCCCCCCCCCCCCCCTCTCTCTCTCTCTCTCTACGTGCGGTAATACCCCGAGGATGAGGGGAGGGCGGGCGTGCGAAATGATGCGGTGGTTGCGCGAGCATGGAGCACGCCCCCGCATTCTTTGCGTCTACCTTCGTTTACTTCTCGTTCATTTCCTCATAGCTTGCTCCTTCCACCTCTCCCCCTATCTCCTTCCCTCCTTCTCTCTCTTTCTTCTTTCTCCTCCATCTTTTCTGTCTCTCTCTTGTTCCTTCTTTTTCCCTTTATTGTCCAAATCACCCTCCTTCATCGTAATTTATACTATAGTCTGTACAAAGAATGACTGGTTGAATGTATCCAGTAACTATAAATCAAACAAAGAGGTCTACTCCATGTTCATCATCTAGGAGGTCAAACATGAATATACAGGTATGACGATCGGTTGTACTTTTTCATGTTTTGTTTGCTTTGTTTCTTACATTTCCCATCTGAGAAGAATACTGGACAGTCCATACTCAGCTGCACTTGCTGGACTTCCAGCTAGCGCTACTGGAGTCCAGTTGAATGTGAGGCGCGACCACTTCCCCGGTTTATATTATGCACCTTGCTCTTTGCGATGAATGAATGAAGCAGAATCTTTTCCGTGCATGAGTTGTGACTCTCTCACACAAGGGACTTTCATTTCATGCCCTATCAGAGGGACAGAGTGTCTACCTCTTCCTATAGAAGGGACGGGATAATTACACACAATATTGCTCAAGTAGACTCGGGAATCGAACCCGGGTCCTTTGGATCTGGAGGCAGGGGAGGCGCTATAAACCGACTGAGGAAAATCAATGCCCTTATCATTCACCCATCTCTTCCACGATTGTTAAGATTGACATTGATATTAAGATTGAACCAAGCACATTGGTAATGACAACGTTAACAATAATAGGAAAAAAAGTTTGTAGAAGATGTGTCTGATATGATGCACGAAGCCCGTGTGAATTCAGGCACAGTAACCGCGGTCACACTGGCAAAACTTTAAGATCGCGATCTTTAAGATCTCGAAATTTTGGCAGTGTGACCGCCGCTAGTTACAGTACCACTGTCCTCTTCTAAACCTGGCAAAAGTGGCTAAGGCATTAAAGAAAGAAGGGGAACGGGAAGTGTAATTTCATCAGGTTAAGGAAGTTTGCGCCACCACCCAAATAAAGATATCGACCAACATCGGAGTATTAGATTATATCAAGAAAAATGAATATTGTGTTGGTGAGCGAATCTCTGGGTTTATAAAAATAAAACACACAACACAACAACATAACCAGAACCGCAAGGGGGGGGGGGGGGGAGACGTTATATTCGTTGTGACGCAAGAAACATTAAATTGTAAGACCTGTCAAGAGTTTCAGCTTGCATAGTTAACTGAAAAAATGATATCTCCATGGCGATTTAGTTTCATAACCGCTGGTTACAGATATAATTTCGCAAGCACAGTCCTCCCATCGTTAGTGTCTATGCTGTTATAGCACAGTGAAGAATAGGTGTGTGTGTGCGTGAGTATGTGTGTGTGTTTTCATTTGTTCTTGTTTTTTCGCAAACAAGTATAGATATGAGGGGTGATTGGTCATGATTTTAACATAAAAAATGCGAATTTTGTTCTATCAAATAAAGTATGCTTTATGAGATTTTAGTGTATGCAGGCTTTGGTGTCATGCTGTCCTTTCATTGTCTATTTTGAGCGATTAAGCAGAAGTTTTTGAGCTTACTCAAGTTAATCAAGGTGAATTTTGCACTGTTAAGACTTATATATGGATTGTATCACTGTTCAATATATATTTATAGATCTTACATAGTGTTTGCTTGTTTGTTTGGATGGATAGATCTTCACTAATGGTGTCAGTGTGTAAACAATTTTGATATTGAACGGAATGAGACCAAAAAAAATCCTTACAAAAAAGTGTGTGCTTGCTCCGTATGTGTGTTTATGGGTAAGTCTACGTACTTGTATGTGATATGTATGATATACAGGGAACACGTCTTTGAACCAGGTGCGTCTGCGGAAAAAGAAAGGTTCGTAAATAAAGTATAAGATGAGAGACCTGACGTGAAGGATTTTGCGACAGTCCTCTTTCTTTCCATTTCCTTGCGCGCGTATAAGCTCGTATGAAGTAAGTTTCCATGGCAACATAATCCAAGAGGGGGCAGCGAGTTAATTCCTCTTTAATGAATAAATTGTATCAATGTCGGTACTGCTGAGTCCATAGGTGTCATCTCTTTCTTTTCCTTTTTTTCCCTCATAACTAGCCGAATAGATAATATGATGGGTGAGATTTAATCTTTACATGATACTGGGACTAATAATCTGGAATTAACTAGATAGAATTCCGTTACAAGTACATTGTATTTCAGGGCTGTGGGAAACAAAATGAGAAAGTGAGGCGGAAATGTTTTGTTCGTCGTCAATCTTGTGACTTACTTGTCGCTGTTAGAATCCTTCAAAAAAAAAAAAGCCAAAACGTGTAGCATTATCCCTGCTGGAAAGAACACTGTGACATCTCATCAACTGGTTTAAATTCGAGCGTTTTAACATTGTGAACACAATATGAATCATCATTCACAGTGTGAAACAGAACATTACTACGTGAACACTCTTTGAAAAATCACACCAAAGTGTGAAATCATCTTACTGTAATATTCGAGCGTTTTAACATAGTCGATTATGTGGACACAAATTTACAAAAATTCAAATTTACACATATTGCCAATTTGAGGATGAAACAGGAACTTAACGATCTTCTGAATTGTGTTACCTTAAGATTCGGTTTTAATCTAGCAAATAAAGAGGCTTTTGAAATTTCTGCGAACAAAACAGACAATTACGAATAAAACAAAGGATTAAAATGAAAGAAACATTTTCCCTCTCTGGAGAAATACTAACAATGAATGCCAAAATTAGAAATAAAGAGATACAGTACTAAAAAAAAATCAACAAACAAAAATTTGATTTCTGGGACATACCCAATATAATATTAAACATTTTGTTTGTGCGTGTGCTGGATACTCAACATTAAACTTTTAAAGTATATTATGGTGCTTTCGTGCTAACTCAGTTGGATTTGTATGCTACGGCTCCGAAGGTTTTTATACGATAACGGCGAAAAAAAAATCTCAACAGAGTCTGGAAAGGATGTAAGAAAACATGTAGCTAATAAATAGTTAGGCCATTTTTTTTTCTTTTGGAGCAAGGGGCGTCACATTTATTGCAGTATAAAGCAAGCTGGATTGTACCATTTCTCCCAGGCACTTTAAGCGAGCTGTATAGTTTATCCTCGCTCCTGGGTTTGGATAGTGTCTCTCTCTCTCTCTCTATCTCTCTCTCTCTCTCTATCTCTCTCTCTCTCTCTGGATTCCAATCAAAACTAAAACAAATCCAAGCCCTTCGTTTGCATGATTCATCAGGAGATGGACGTCGATCACGGTAGGCGAAAACCTTGTTTCTTCGAATTCGTATCTTTAATACCGGGAAAAGAAGAATATCTATTCTTCTTTTCCCGGTAAAAAGAATAACTAAAACATGACTATGCATGAAGAGTAAGTTGTTTGTGTTTTTATTCCCTTTATGATAGCAATTCCTAGAAAATGTTTGATACTGGTGGGTGAAAACTTTGTTTCTTCGAACTCATATCTGCGTCCATTTTTCTTTTCCTGTATGATAAAAAGAATAACTGAAACATGTAGGGTAAGTTGCTTGGGTTTTTATTCCCTTTAAGGATAGTAATTCTTAGAAAATGTTTGCTACTGCTGGTTGAAAACCTTGTTTGTTCGAACTCATATCTGCATCCATTTTCTTTTCCTGGTAAAAAGATTTAACTGAAATATGTATGGTAAGTTGTTTGGATTCTTATTCCCTTTATGACAGCAATTCTTAGATTTTTTTTTTTGCTGAACTTATGGAAATACGTCATTAACCACATGCTTTGATCCCTTTATTACCTGTATATGTTTTTTTTTCCTATAGTGTGTAGTGACTGCAGTATCCCTTCAATATTTCTTACCGTATGAAAATTATTTCTGAGGCCATTATCCTTTGTTTATGATGACGGTCTCCTGCATTTAGAGCTGCGTAATTTGTCTTTTGAACCCATGTGTAAGTCTTAGGGATGAATATGCATTGAATAGCACCTGCTCATCTTCACTTTGTATTGTTCCATGATCACTTTGTATTATCATGGAACAATGTACATTTCAGTTGATCACTTAAACTTGTTTCAACTGTTAGATCCAAGCAATATTCATTAACTTTGTTTAATTGATTTTGTGTTATCAAAAAGAAATGCAGAGATAATGTACATCAATCAATCAATCAATCAATCAATCAATCAATCAATCAATCAATCAATCAATCAATTAATCAATCAATCAATCAATCAATCAATCAATCAAACAATAAGAAAATCAGACAAAAAAGGCTACAAGTGCCTTTGCGAATTTAGAGTGTATCAATTTATTGGAATAGACTGCAATTTTTTTTTGTAAGCAATTACTCGAAAGATCAACCATGAAACACACACATGATATGCAATGACTTCCAAATTAATAACATGAATCTGTAATATGAATAGTTTACCCACCATGCAGGTCAAAACATCCCTAGCCGTCAAAACAGCTGTTAATAACTGTGCGCTAAGGATGATTTTTTTTTTTTTTTCAGGCATCATTTTTTTTTTTACATTAAAAATGTCTTGCCGGGAACAAAAAAAGAAGAAAAAAAAAAGAAGAAAAAGAAAAAGTCTACTGGACTCGTGTTTACACCTCCGGGAAGTATCACGTTACCCCCACCTGTATTCGATCGAATACCTGGCAACGGGACTGAACCGCCAAGAAATATTTTTATGGGACTGGTTACAGGTATACATCATTTCAGTTGAAGCAGTGTCAGCGATTGCATCATACGCAGCATGAATTCGTTCATTTATGCAAATAAGATTACTACGAAAAAATAATAACTGGGGAAGACCGTGACGCGAACAGAACATCTGAAAAAACAGTAACTCTAATCTTTTCGTGTTCCTCAAATTTAAGACACGATATCTCACCTTTTGGGGGAAAAAATGAAGTAAAGGGCAAGGACGATTACATCTCCCACCATCCGCTGATTCAAAATGCAAATATGATGTGCGGTCTATGTAATGCTGCGATAAGGAAAAACAAATCGCTTAAAACCTCAATTCAAACCCTGCTAGACACTGTTCACGTATTGGCAGACGATACAGTTCGATACCCTCTGGGCACAAACCTTTTCAAGCAATTATGAGCACTGAAAAAAACAAACAAAACAAAACAAAAAACAACCAGTATTTATGCTCCAGGGAAGGCCGGGTGGGAGAACTGATGGGTTTCCCATGGAAACAAAGCATGCTTCTCCTGAGGCTTTTTCACGCAAATGATATCATTTTACATAATTATCATCCTCACAAGTATTTCAAATATAAAGATAAGACTTTAAATTCATATGTTGTCAACCCCTTTCACCACAAGGATGTTAATCTCAAGATAAAGATATTTTGAATATATAGGCAAAGTTCTGGATAGTCTTAGAATTTTTATTAATTATGTATATTTTATTATGTGTTCTTTATACAGGGTAGTCTCTTCAGTACATAAAACTGCTTTACAAGAGAGCCCTGTGTTACATAAAAAGTGTTAAAATACAGTTTACAATTTGAAACAAATTTTGAACAGTACAATGTTACAATCCATAACAATATATTACATACAATACAATACAAAACAAAATACGAAAAGTTAAAACGGCAATCAAAATATAGAATTGAATATAACATAAGATGAATAGAATAACAATGTAAAATTAAAATACGTCTTACATTCAGAATAACAGTATACATTTATTACAACAAGTATACTAAAATTACTGCTAGATCTGGGTTAAAAAAAATGAAGCCATTGAAATCCAGATTTGCTGTAAGAACAGAATAGAACATGATATCCTCATGTTTACAATTTACGTGATACTCAAAACTGAACGAAGTGACACTAAAGTTCTACAGAAATGTCTGTATTCGCACGCTGTAAGCTTTGAAAGAAAATTCAGATTACTTGGAATTATTACGTTCTCTTTCTTTTTGGTTCCTATATGATAAGAACAATCTTGTGCACAAAATATATAAACTTGTCCTAGATATTTCTTATTTCTCCCTCAGGGAATACGAATTAGAACTGTCATGATTGCGTTTATTATAGCTCAAAAAGAAATTTCTGAGGAAATTGGGCAGGTGCCCAATCATTTACGCACATCCAAGCGGAAAGAAGAGAAAATAAGGAAGGAAAGAAAGAAAGAAAGAAAGAAAGAAAGAAAGAAAGAAACCCTTTCCAATAGTGGAGATACAGTCTCTATCAGACGCAATTTCAATCTCCGAAATGACTTTGCATGTTAACGGCTTTACGTTACACGAACAACACCCTCGAAATCGCGAAGGAGTAAAAGAAACATGAATCCTGAAGGAAACGATGATATTCCCTTCCTTTAAATCCTGGTTCGGTTCAAACTATGACTGCATTAATTGCAACGAAGGCGCCAGTCGGACAATGGAAGGAGTGACGTAGGAGGAGAAGGAGAGAGGGAGAGAGAGAGAGAGAGAGAGAGAGAGAAGGAGATAGGGAGAGACGTCTAGAAACGGACTAAAAAACCCTGCTGGAAAAAGCACAACGTTCCACAGTGTGTTTCACATCATTCAACTTTGTGAAAACGCTCGAATTTAACAGTTTGAAGTTGATTTCACACACTGTGGTGTGGTTTTTCATAGAGCGTTCACTAGTGTTCCGTTTCATAAATGTGCATTGATGATTCACAATTTGTTATCACAAGGTTAAAACGCTCGACTTTAACAGTGTGAAAAGGTTTCACTCTGTGTTCACACTATGTTTCACAATTGTATTTCACAATTGTGTTTCACAATTGCGTTTCGCACTGTGAGACGCTGTGTTCTTTCCAGCTGGGAATCACGTGAGAAAGACAGATTTCACACTGTGTTCACACTGTGTTCACACTATATTTCCCAATAATTGTGTTTCACACCGTGAGACGCTGTGTTCTTTCCAACTGGGAATCACGTGAGAAAGACAATCAGGAAGAGGATGAAAGAAATTAAAGGTTCATTGAACAAAACGCTCTAGATTAATTCGAGAAGAGAGAGAAGCTGGTAATGCAATTTTGGCCAATAAAGCATGAGTTTATTCGGCTCAAATTTTCGGCGTCCCACGCCATCTTCATGAGTCTTGAAGAAGACTTCAAGACCTCATTTCTTCATTATATATCTATATCTATATCAATATATATATATATATATATATATATATATATATATATATATATATATATATGTATATATATATATATATATTTACATTAAAAAAAACAGCGCGTCCTTACGAAGAAACAGTGCAAATAAGAATGGTATAGCTTGTCTTATTGACGACGGGATATTGACCCTATCTGCATCTTAAAACAAAAGTCTGCATTCAAGATTATACTAATACCGGAGAATCAATGTTGATGAGATCACACACACACACACACACACACACACACACACACACACATACACACACACAGCTGGATGTCTAAGTTTTCGATGATTTTCGGGGTAATGAACCAATTAACGTGCTGCAAGGGTATCGGCGGTGAGTCGAAACGCAAGGAGCTGTGTAATTCAATAATTTCGAGCAGTCTTTCGAGTCAAGACGAGCTTGGCCCCGTATCATCGCAAGGTTTCCATTATTGATTATCCCTAGTTTTAGTTACCAGGGAAACAAACATGTTGTATAGCAGAAGAAAAAGGATGACAAGGCTTATATGAATGAGTAGGCGAAAAAAAATAAGATCTCTTAAAAACCCGGCTGTCATCCGCCGCTACCGTGAAATTCACGTGCATTGTATCATATATTTCCACCACGCAAAATACCTTAATGGAGATTTTACCTTGAGGGAAAATATGTAAAAAACAGATAAGCTGTGACTCTTGCAAATTCGGACAAAATATTGAGTTCCGACAGTTTGAATACTTCCTATATGCCAATGGACACAGCAGTCACTCTTGTCTTCGAAATAGCCGTCTTGATACCCCGTCCCCCTTAAGAAATCCAAATAAACAAACAAACAAACAAACACATAAACTGCGACAGCATGTGGCAGTGAAATTGTCGTTTGACGTGTACGCATAGCAACATTTAAAAGATAATATAAAATCATTTCGTTTATGACGAAATAACATCCCTAAGGTTCTGTGGAGTTGACAAGTGACTGTAAAAGTTTTTTTCTCGTTTCTTTCAACTCACAGTGAAGTAATTTTATGATCTATAAGAAGTGAGGTCGGTTGTGAGAAGTGGCAAAGATCCCTCATAACAGACAGGACGTATTTTAAGGAAGTAAAAGAAAGTGCCCCTCAACAGCGACGGAATGAAGGTTCCGACCTAGCGACACATACTATAGTGACTCAATGACTTCAATGTTCATAAATTCTTTAGAAAATGAAGGGGTCGAATTGTGTTTCCAGATAATCATCGTCTGTTAGGCGCAACATGACAATGAACATAAAGATTTTTATGCTGTAAACACTCCCTTCACATACGTCGCGGTCAAATAGCTAAATAAATGGTACCCAAAAAAAAGAGGAAGATATAAAGTAGATAGTGCCTGGTGGGTGGGTACGATATATGCGGAATGTTCCGATGGTTCGAGTTCGAGTTCGAAAAGTCATTTGGGAGGTTTTATGTCCTGAGGCATCACAACCTCGATGTTTTATTTCTTTTTTTTTTTTTGAAACAGTCGTCAACTACCTTCTTATCACCTTTGGTAAGTTAGTATTCTTAGAAGACATACCTTCATTTTGCCGCGAGAACATTTCTGAGCAAGGGTGCTATGCCAGAAGTAGAGATAGTCTTCATAGTACTCCGAAGACTTGTGCCGCTCAAAAGGACGATGTAGTTCCGCATGAGATGGGGCTTCAGGTTTACAACGTTTTTTTTTTTTATGATGATTTTTTTGCTGTTGTTGAGATAATGAGAAACCTCTTATGAGTATGAAAGCGCATATGATTCTAAGAGAAATTCAAAGTTTATTTGATGAAATTGGTTTTTAGATAGCTGAGACATCCAAAACAAAACGATCCTAATAACAGGTGGGACCCAAATTTGATTAGATCGCTTTGTTTCACTTTGGTTTTTGGATATCTCAGCCATTTCAAAACCGATTTTCATCAAATAAACTTCCTCATAGAATGAAATGTTCTATAACATTTTATAAAGAAAGTGGTTTCTAAGTATGTAGCAAAAAGTTTAAAGCTGAGTCCTCATCTCAACCAATGCTGTACGATGCCTTTAAATAGCCAACTTGACTTTGTAATGTCAATTCTTCAATGAAACATCGATCGTCTGGTATTTGAGCATTGGACAGATTGCAGAAATTTATTCTATCGATTGCGATGATCCTATCATAATTTTGTCCTTTGGTATCGCTTGGTCATTTTTTTTTTTCACATGGAAATTTCTTCTCGTCAGAGAACATAACGACATCTTTTTGTTCATAACAGTATGCCTCGCTTTCACTTAGTCACGCATATCCAATCACAGCGTGATATAGTTGAATAACTCAATTGATATAACATGTTATTCATTATCAAATCATGACACAATGGACGCTCAGAAAGTAGTGAATGCAAAATCAAAATTTGATCGATGGCAGGGAAAGACATCGGCCGTTAGCCTGGAGAACTGTTGTCGCTCGTCACGTTGCGTCGATATATATAATGGCGAATAACAAATATCCTATCGCGTTGTAATCTATCCTTTGTCCTTGCGATAAGAAACCATTGAAAAGAAGATGATCTAGTTCTCTTTTCTGCTGTAATCTTACCTTATACTTCCTCTCTTTTTCTTCACCTTAAAAAAAGACTGATAAAAAAATCTGCACACTAATTCCATATATGTATGCTATATATATATATATATATATATATATCCCATACACATTATATATATGAAGAAGAGCTTGCTTCCAAAAGGCGCTAAATCCATCATATTTCAATGGATTTAGCGCCTTTTGGAAGCAATATATATATATATATATATATATATATATATATATATATATATATATATATATATATGTATATATGACAAGAAAATTATGATTTTTAATGGAAACAATAATTCCATTTTCTCACAAGAAATCTTCTACAGTAAAAAGCATCGTGACAGTCATTGATTCAATTGGAACTCATGGCAAAATATCTGTACGGGAAGAAAAAACATTACCTTGCCATTTTCTGTTCCCCCCCCCCCTCCCCTAAATCTACGCGAGTCTGTGTCATCAACAATTCCTGTTTATCAGTCAATTTCACCAAAGTGTGGACTAATAATTCTTTAAAAAAAAAAATTGCTATGCAAACTGAACAAAATACCAAGGACATCTATGTATCTTTAAAAGCCTCTATAGCAGTTACATAACGTGATAGGCAGTACAATATTACGATTACTAGCATTACTTAAAAAATAAATCGTAGAATTCTCCTGAGGAGGAGGAGGGAGGGAGGGAGGCAAAAATGGGGATTTTGTTCCCCTTCAGTTTCTCTACTATGTTTTGGTTTGAGAATATAAAGAGAAATAAAGGAATGGAAACTTCTCTCTGCGATTTCATCCATGTCTCTCATTGCGTTAAATTGGTATTTTGTTATCATTGCTATGTTGAAGGGCATTTGTAAATTAATTCCAGTATGTCAATTTCTGCATATTTTACTTTTCTGGCTTGGAGGACAAACACGAATGTGTTCACTCATGCATAAAGTTTCCTCTTGTATAAACCTACCAGACTGATAAACAATCAAATAACCTTTAATATGGTATATGGCACAATGATTTTTATCAAACTCTTCTATGAAAAATATGACCTGGAAAAAGTGTTTACTTTCTGTTTTGCCGAGTGTATCCACCAATACATATAAGTTGTATTATACCTATATCTATCTATCTATCTATCTATATATATATATATATATATATATATATATATATATATATATAATATATATATATAATATATATATATATATATATATATATATATATATAATATATATATATATATATATATATATATATATATATATATATATATATATACATAGGTATTATACAACTTATACTGCAAACGAGCTCCCAGTGATGAGTCTTATTCATCAGAATGAATAATAAATGAAATTTCTTCCTCAAAGTATTCCATCCATCCCTGATCCTTAGTGTATGAACACTGTCATGGAAGCTCCCTGGTTTATATCATAAGTCAATCATTCTTTTTTTTTTCATTTCAGACGGAATTACTCTCTAATTCCATTACGAGGAGGGTAGAGAGAGAAGGGGAGAGAGAGAGAGAGAGAGAGGGAGAGAGAAGGACTTTCCATGAGATCCACTGAAATTCATGAATGAAAATTTGAGGAATGGTGTACTCTCGTTGACTTCATTGTCTTGTTAAGTGCGTTAAATGTTTTGTTGGCTTGCAGGTCATTTTTCCGAAAGTTCGTAATGTCGAAATGAAAAAGGCTTGTTATTCATAAAAGTTTATTTAATCCGAAAAAATATAATTGTTTTTCATAGAGTTCGTTAATATGAAAATGAAAAAAAAAAATCATTGGCCCGAAGGTTTGTTAATCCGAAAACGAAATGATTTTCGTAATTCCGAAGGCTTATTGGTGATCCGCACGATATGAACCGGATTTCACCGTCTTTTGAGTGGTGTGTTTTGTCAGTTGCCGTCCGTCATCGCGAATGCTCATAATTCCGAACATGAAATAAGATTTGTTATTCCGAACGTTCGTAAATGCGAAAATGAAACATGGGTCGTAAAGGTTTGTTAGTATGCATTTTTCTTCTCGGATTGACGAACCTTCGGAATTACTAACGTTACATGTATTTCGCTTTCGGATTGACGAGCCTTCGGAATATCGAATCTTATACATTCTCAGATTAACGAACCTCCGGAATAACGAAACCCTTATTTCCTTTTCAGACTAACACGTATTCTTAATAACGAACCTTCGGAATAACACCACAAAGGTTCGAATTAACAAAACCTTAATCATTTTTCGGATTAACGAATATCCAGGTATACGGAATTTGTGTTTTTCGGAATAAGATACATACGTTTTTTCATCCATGTCGCAGACACCCAAACAACCTTAGACAGGTATGCGTTTAGCGACATGTTATAATGAAGCAAGTATAATAGATTATTTAGGTATGAACAAAAGCTTGTTTCCACCGGTCTAGTGAGAGGTATATTGGTCTTTAACTAAATTCACTGAAAAATCATCTGCGATATAATGATTATTAGTGACATCCTCATTTATGGTGCTTGCCAACGCATCCACCTGACAGTCAGCTTCGTATTTGGCGATATCAATAGAAAAACTTTGTTAAATGCTCTCCCAAGTACAGTTCAATGACTGACCCTTCTGGTCACCAGGGTCTATAAGCAAGTTCATACTTTGTGTGAGCATGAATTTCACAAAATTATCACGTCCACCTGTTATGCATCATGTCGCATCGAAAACGAGTGAAGAAGTACCCAACCAACTGAGATGAATTATTTTCATTAAAAAAAGAAGCATATCACTATGTTTAGGATTGCTTTACGGACAGAGTTCAAGAGTGACATTCTTGCAAAGAGAAATGGGAACAACAGCCATGTCAACCATCTAACTCTTATCATCCTCCGCTTTTTTATTTTGTTGTACGATTTTTTTTTCTCATCCTCTTTGAAAGTTAGCGTGGTCTTCTCTACAACGAGCATATTAGATTAAAATCATCCAGAGACGTTGTTCGATTCTACTTTTCTTCAGAGTAAACACCGAGATCTTTTTCACTTACGTGAAACATCCATCAGGACTTCAGCTTGACAGCTAAACGTCGATTTTGAGAAATAAAGAGGAAGAAGAAGAGGAAGAGAGGGAGAGATAGATAGATAGATAGATAGAGAGAGACGGGGGAAGAGAGAATCGCTTCGCATCGCTCGTATGTATCGCATCGATTGTTGCGATGGCATCTTTAAAGTCATGAATCGTTCAACGTAAC
>NC_092703.1:28806083-28933583 GCF_964275005.1 Diadema setosum | reverse complement strand
AAGAAGACCCGCTCTTTCAGAAAATATGAAAAAGTCAAGTTCGGCTAGGTTGACCCGTTTCACTTATTTTCAGTCCTCACGCAAAATCAGTGTGTGCGACTTTATGTTCGTTTTGAGGTGCACGGTCATATATATATATATATATACTTGTATATATATATATATATATATATATATATATATATATATATATATATATATATGTAGTGCGAAAAAGGTGAAGCATTCAACGAACGTAGCTAGTTCAACGTAGTTTATTAATTCAGTGCGAAAAGGTGAAGCATTTACATATATATATATATATATATATGTGTGTGTGTGTGTGTGTGTGTGTGTGTGCGTGTGTGTTTGTAGGTGTATGCTTGTGTGTTTGATGTTAACATGTATATCAACTCCGCTCTCTGTCAAGCATATTTTTGTTTGTTTGTTTGTTTGTTTTTTACAATAGTCTGTGTGATCTGACCGGTCTGATGAAATCTTCAGTTGTTAGCTGCAGAAGATGTGAAACTATGATAGACCCATTTTTGTGGGACTTGAAGACGCCTGCGATGAACTTTCCGAAAGTTGATTTCTTACCTAAAATATGATGGCGCAAAGACTCCAAACACGTTCCCATTTTAGATATTCAAAACATGGATTTCTCATTCCTTTCAGAACTTATCATCTTGGACAATTTGGCCCATTGTATGTCGCGCTGTATCATGGTGTAAAAAAAAAAGTAATAAAAACAAGTGCAGAAATTTCCACCGGTCAATGACATGGTGTAAATTGATGTAGTCCGAAAATTGATTTAACGGGTGTGGCTCTATTGCTGTTGGTGACGTAGAAAAACAATTGTCTCCCTAGCAACCAGGGATACCATGGCAACACTGTCGTGCATTTACATGCATCAAGGAAATAATTACCTCTCCTGCTCTCATTTCTTAAAAGAGTTGGAATCGATAGTTGCGTACTCGTCAAATTGTTGAGGTAGGGTGGAAGTAGGGTGGGGTTTGGGTCTGTATATATTTCAGGGTCATGAAAAGGAAGTGTGTGTGTGTGTGTTTATGTGTCTGTTTGTCTGTGTATGGGGGAGGGGGGTATGGTTGGATTTAGCCATGTGTTGCATATATGTGTTTCAGGAGGTTAATTCCACACACCGTTCGAGAAGTACATAAAATATGTTATCCTGAGAAAAATGTGGGAGAAAAGATATAGTTAGAAACCTTCCCTATATTTGACACTAACTTTAACAAGTAAGGTCAACAAGCCAAACAGTAAAAATATTGGCATTTCAAAGTTCTATCTTTTTTTTTTTCTGTTTCGTTATTTCTTTTTAACGAATAGATCAGTCGAAGGCACTCATGCAAATATTGGATGACGTCAATATCATGACGTCATCCAGGAGTTTGTTAGTCTCAATTTACAGAATAAACTGAATAAATCAATTTTGTTGTTGTTGCAAAAGGCACAGACGTGACCGCTTAATTCATAGCTTATCTAATTTGCCTGTGTGAAGGTGACGTATATCCCGGTTTCATAGTTTTAAGATTTAAGTATATTCCTGTCCGTCTTAATCTTCACTTTTTGTCAAAACTTAAACACAAAAATCGACAAATTCAATGACAATGTCATCAATGCAATGCGTATCGGGAAACGAAAAAGCAACAATATAGGAAGAAAACTGCATGAAAACAAGATAATTTGGTTTGATTTTACGAACCCACATAAAAATTGAGCAAATTGTCTTTTTCCGGAGTTTCTCTCAACAATTGAAAGCGATGGCATGCTTGATATCAATTTCTGAAATATTTCATTATTAGAACCACTCAAAAATAGACAGGCAATGCAAAACATTTTTTTTTTTTAATTGACTAGCATCAAGACTATATGACATTAAATTATGCTAATTTGATATGTGTTATATGATAATTAAATATGAGAAACCGCCCGAAGCTCATGGTCGCATACTATATCATCACAATTGAATTTTTGATGGCAGTTGCTGCTTTGGTGAAAGCACTGTTCCCTCAGAGAACGTTAATATCGTATTTCCGAGCTTTGGCGTGTACACGCATTAATGGATTTGATGATATGGAATTCTTGAAGTTATGATTGTAAGCATCCCATAATGTTTTTTTTTTTATTTTTTTCTTTATTTTTTTCGACAGGTTTGATCGCAAGTATGTCAATTTTACAAGAATGGAATTAATTCGTTTTGCTTTTAAACTTTTCTTTGTAATAGATGTTTGTGTGTGGGCGTATACACGTATAAATGAAAATATAAACGCATTTTAATTCATAGTCGATAATAGGCTTCTCAACATCTGTCCCTGTGCTAAAATGATGTTTAATGAGACTCAATGTATTCTGAAATATAGGAAAGAGAGAGAAAAAACCCAAAAGACAGAGTGAAGATTAAAGAAGGAAGAGACTTCTTTTGTTTTCTTTTTTCTTTTGGCTATCGAATATCATTTCTTTTTTGATCTACAGAAACAACAACAAAAGGCGTCTATCAGAAATATCTTCTGGCTGCTCTCAACTAAGTTTGCAGAAGATGTGGAAGAGATGAAATTACTGAGTTGGCACCTATTTTTAGTCAGTTGCTAATGAATGTCAAACGTTTGGTATAAAGAGAGTATAATCACATCCCCTTTGCAAGGCCGATAAGAATCAGCTGGAATAATTCCGTAACTATGCTTTGTGTGGTGGACGGCAAGTCATAAACACCTGTTATAACACCACTCATGGTCTCAACTTGTCATGATGTTTTCAAGACACAGGATTATTCATAATCGTGACTTAATGTCACTTATAATATATGCGACATTCTCTCTAAAGTGAAATCATGTCATAAGTCAAAATAAAAAAATATAGATGATGACTCAATACACAAAGTAAATGAGATCGTGGCGTTATAATCCCATATTAAGTTGGACTTGCATTGACGAGACTAATATCTACATAATGTGACTTTTACGTGAAAGGAGATGACTCATATTTTTTCCCTCGGTGATCCAGTCTTCATTATTACCATATTTCTTTTAACGGAGGTTACAACGACTTCTTTAACTGACGAAGGTGATAATGTCCGGATTGCCCTATCTAAATCTCATCACTCATGCAACAACGTGTGTCTATACATATTTAAAGTTGATTGCAGTTGTGGAAGATGGGCACAAAATGCTAAGCAGGGAAACGAAGACTCTGAAACTTGATAATATAGTCAAGAGCCATCTTGAGATATCTCTATTTCTACTCTAGAGAGAAAGAGAGAAATGGACGAAAAGAGAAAAATATGAAACTCAATGGCAATACTCGATATGTGTAGGATGTTATGTATAATACAATTATGAGATATCTAATCATATAAAGAAAGTCATATATTCATGGCTTAAAAAGAAAGGAAGGTAAAAAATGACAAAATCGCGGGGTTGGGAAGATAGTGCAGTTTGCTTCAAGGCAGATGACCAGACTATAGCAAATACGATGCTGAGCGATGCTTTTCGCATTCATTCGCATTCATTTCCGGCACATGCGATACTTGTGGGTAGCGATCACTAGCGCGCTGCCCCGATTTATTCCGAGGCAGCGGCGTCAGCCGAGCGACAACAGTTAACCACGAACCGCCACCAATCCCGCTCACCTGCCAGGTGAACTGGTAGTATCGGCGTTTAGGCGGGAATATATTGTTCTAGATTGCTCTGGATGAGACGGGTATCTCGTCCCCGCATCTGACACAGTGTGGACTGTCGAGCGCAGTGGCAACGATCATCTTGCGCGGGAGCGTCAATCGTTCACGGACATGGCTAATAGCGGGTTTCATGTTCCTTCTCTGCTTTCGACTTTAAAGGTTACGTCAACCATGGCAAACCATTACGTACATCTACCGAGAGCGCGTACGTCAGAGTGAACATGAAAACGTAAACCACAAATCAACAACAGAAACAAACTATCGGAATTCCAAAGTCTCCAAAACTGATGGGTAGCTCTTGTTATGGTCTACACTCTTCGCTCAGAATGTTTGCTGCCACAATATTACTCTACTCAAGTCTCCCGGGAGGAAATATCGACCAGAAATTTTACCAGATTCGGCATAGAGTGAGCGACATACCGGTATATTAGCGCAGGAAGCGAATTCGTCGGTAGCCACCCTCACACCTTCGTCACCTCCGACCCAACCCGAAGTCACCGCGTAAATAACCCAGAAGCCCCGTCTCAGGTTCCCAACACATCGCATCTCCCTATCCCGAGGTTACTTCCTCCGTCGCGCTGAGATGATGTTGACATACCATGATACTCAATATCTTTACATCCTCTTCCTCATATACCTCCTCCTCCTCCTCCTCCTTCTTCCTCGCAGGTGCGGGCTTGCATGTATAATAACTCACATGACAGTGTTGGTATATAACGGTAAGGCGGCAGACTAGCAGACGACACCCAACACTCATCTGGCGTTATTCGTTTCGCAGGAACTTAGATATTCAAAGACCATGATTTGAATATTGCTCCCGGTTGCTCCCGCTCAAGTTCGCGATTGAGGCCGTACGAAAAAGAAAGACCAGGTAGATTCTAACCTTCTTTCACGCCACGGGCCGACATATTACATGTCATGACGTGAGAAGACATAAGAAGGGCTGTCTTTTCATCTTAACAGATAAGAGAGAATAAGAAAACATAACTTAAGAAAAAGACGAAAGATACCTCGCGCATTACAACAAAATTCTTACCGCCGGAATAAATAGCATAGATGAAAAAAAAATGGCACCGGCGCAGACGTTGTTAAAACAAAACTTACACTGATTGACGAGACCAATCAATAAAGCCTTGCCTATATTTTCCAGCAATGACGAGTATCGGGCAATGAATACGTTTGGATTGTACTCGAGAGGTACGGTATCAATATTTACGTAGCAATTGTAAATCTTTCCAGGATGGCCCCCTTAAGGTTTGACTCCGAGTGAAAATTCAAAGATAAAACAATGCAACTTGTCAGTCGCTGCATTCATTTTTTTTTCTTGACACATCTAGAATAAAACAAACCAGCAAAGTCTGTGATTTTTAGTCTTTATGTGTGAAGCACTGGTGTGTGCGTGAGCAGCCAACTGCATGCTTAGACTGTGCAGAGGGCTGCCATCTCAAATTTGATTTTTGAAATTACCAACTCAAGGCGCAGAAACAAAATATTTGTGTCCAGGTACGTTAAGTTGACAATTCGTCTGACCCATCACCAAGTTTGTTTATCCTCCCTTTTCTTCTTCATGTGGAAACCATTTCTTTTTTTCTGCAAAATATTATTTGAGGACTACATTAGAATATTTGTAAAAAAAAAAATGAATAAAGGAAGCCAGTTTGAATCCTCTGGATGACTTGACATCAGAACTTAGAGAAAAGGAAATCACTTAACGGTATGTGGCAGGGTTTGCTTTTACAGCAAAAGTCCTTGGTAAAGGAATATTATTCCTCGAAGCAGAGACAATTCAGACACAAAACATTTTACGCAATTCTGGTGTTTACGTCTCTCCCTCTGTTACCATCTCTCCCTCTCCCCCTCTCTCCCTCGCTTTCTCTCTCTCTCTCTCTCCAGATTTAAGAAAGACTTCTATGTATCACATGAACTTTCTTTTCTACTGCTTTTGACCAAAGTTATCACAACAACCTGCTTCGGCCATGTCCGTCCAGACGATGGAGGAAAGGATGTTGACGATAACTTTGTTATCCTTGAGGTTATCGAAAGGAAAAACAGGGGGAAACAATGAAACCTCAAGATAGCTATTTGCGCGGAGTTACGGCTGACCACGGTGGAAGAGAGGACCAATAGCAGGAAAAAAGCAGTTTTTACATTCCCCCTCCCTCCCTCCTTTTCCTTATCCTTCTCCCCCCCCCCTTCCCCCTCTCCCCCTCTCCCCTCTCTTTCCGAAACGCACCAACTTGCAAATGCCGGAGAGGGGGTAAGGGGTGAAGTCAAAATGCCTATAGTGAGCTCCCAGCGACAAGGGGGACTGTAGCAGAAGTAGGGAAAGAGGCCAACTAGAATTCGAGAAGGCCCCTCTTAACTTTGCAGCCCCGACGTTGTTGCAGTGAGTGGCGGCAGAGTTTAATTACACGTCACTTGCGTCTGTCTGTCCGGACTTCCTTGATCTCTCCCGTGAGTTTTTATTAAAATGAAAATTGGAACATTCAACAATGACCGCCCAGGAGGGTTAAAGATTTCGGAGAAGCATTGACTCTTAGAGGGTCAGCGCAATTTGGTTTTGAGCTCTCATTTTTATGTATGTATATGTGTGTGTGCTTGTGCGTGGGTGTGCGTGTGTGTGTGTGTGATTTATGGATGATTTTATCACTTTTGTATACATGATATGATTTGCAAAAAAAGTATTGTACGTTATAAAAAGAGTGTGATTTAGCAGCACAGGTGTTTGTGTAATGAAGCAGATATCCATTACTAGTACTTTGAGTTGATCAAGATAGCTTTTTCTGAGATTTATGCAGAATTTCATGTAACTTTTGTATACATGGTATGATGTGCAAAACAAGATGTTATATTGTATGTTTAAAAAGAAAATGTGACTCAGCAGCACAAGTGAGAAGAATACAGCTGCTTATTCTTGTTCATGCTCATTTCATTGCGAAAATGAGCCTATTTTTGAATGAAATTCAAATAAAGAATGTAATTTAAAAAAGTGCCTCCGTCAAGTCATCTACAATGATGTGATCCCAGGCAATGCTGTAATTTCTGGTCCAATGTTGTAGACAGGACTTTAAACGGAAACAGCTTTTATTTGAATATTTGGTAGAAAATGGCCACTTTCTCTTTCAAATCTGTCATATCTGACAGTTTTTCCTTTTTTTTTTCATTGCCGTCTCCCACTTTCTGTGATGCTCCCCTCACAATTCTCAATATTTTGCTTTTTCCTCAAAACCTTGTGGAAATCGGCTTTTGGGGATGCAAATACTTAGGATAATGCATGAGTATCTATTTATGTACGTATACTGCATGCATGCATAATGTATAGATAAATGAATAAACAAATAAATGAATAAATAAATAAATAAATAAATAAATAAATAAATGTCTGTATGTATGTATCTAATATGTCGAAGATACTGATATCTAGAAAACTTTACCCTAATATCCATAACTGTCTTTGATTTTTTGATATTACATTTTGAGGTGCAAGAATAGTCATCATAAAAGAAAAAGAAAAGAGTGGGAAACTAGAACTATGACACTCTCAAGACAACGGGCAGATTCTAATGTAAAGGAGAACTCCGGATGATTTTTAGACTTTTGCATTTGAACGTCTATAGATTGGTTATGAGTACAGAGTTACAGAATATAATTATAGTAATTACGAAAAGGAATAAGAGTAATTTCTAAATGCATAACAAATCACAGTGAACAAGGATGATGATATAGCAGCTTCACCATTATATAAGAATGCAGGATTGGGTGCTCATAGAAGCAGAACAAAAGAAGAAAACATGCATGAATACCACACAAGTGAAATTGTATTGTCATAGAATTACATTGCTACATGCCTGGACATTACTACGTGACATTGGTGTAATTTGTTTTGTGTCTTTTCAGATATTAGTTTCTCCACATTAAATTCCACTAATTTATATGTGGCACTATCAATTTATGTACAACATGGTACAATATTAGGAAAATCGTCTGGAATTCCCCTATAATTATCAGGGGAGAGGGGGTCGATCATGAAAATATTACATCATAACTGCATATCTTGGCAGAAAGGAAAAGTAAATGCACTTCCTAAGTTGTTATCATGCTACATGTAAACTACTTAGAGTCGGGATAATGACGTATATGGTTTTAATTTCAGAAATTCACTGTCATCTACGTCAATTGGATTATCGTCGCCGATATGGCCGGCAGCTATTTCACAGCCTTTGGTAAGATGTAGTGGCGATCTTTCTTCATCGTTATAATTGCTCTGATACAACGCACACACACCAGATTCGGCCTCCGAGACTCTAAAAGAGAAGAAGAAGAAGAAGAAGGAGAAAAGGACAAAAATAATATGCATTAAAGACGGTCACTGACTTGTCATTTGTTCACGTCAATTTTTAGCAAGAAAGTGTACAAAACACACCGTGCAAAAAAAAAAATATTCTGCACATATCAAAATATAATAATAGGTACACAGCATGTTATTGTAGAGCAACACTCTAAAAATGAAGTAGTGAATCAACATTTAATGTAATGGTTTAGTATTGGTGGAGTTGAGGATTGGATTTTTAACTTTTTGCAAGATATATCAAGAAACCACTTTTGAAATAGTACAGAGCATACCATTCAAATGGGAATTCAAAGTTTATTTGATGATAATCGGTTTTTAAATGGCTGAGACATCCAAAAACAAAGTTAAATAAAGCGATCATAATAAGATTTGTGTCCCACCTTTATTAGGATTGCTCTGTTTTGGATATCTCAGCCATTTCGAAACCAATTTTCATCAAATAAACTTTGACTCCTCTTAGAATGGTATGCTCTGTACTATTTCAAAAGTGGTTTCTTGGTATCTCGCAAAATTCTTCTTGGAATTGCATGCTCTTTCATATTTCATTAGAGGTTTCTCATTATATCAGCAGAAACGTTAGAAACCTGAAGTTAGGTCTTAACCAAAACGATATATTCCCTTTAATATGTTGTCACTCCTTCAACCTTTTGTCAAATGATAAATTCAATATTCAAACGGTTACTAGTAGATTTACCATTTTATCATAATTAGCTAAATACGAGATGGCAAATTTAACATTCTAAGTGTTAAATCAACATTTTAAGAAAGGTTTGAGGATTAACAACATTTAAAATGCTGATTTTAATATTTCATTTTTAGAGTGAAAGATGCATGATAATAACTAAGAGTAGTAAAAATGGAGGCAAAGCTAATAAAGAGCTGTAGCAGGATATGAAATCATTTTTTTTTTTTTTTTTTTAATGTAGATCGTCGAAATACCATAGTCGGGTATTAACAACTCTTACCGTGACAAAAGACAGGAAAATTATATTGGATTAGACCACATTGTGTTTGTAAGAATGCTTCATCATGATTTCTGAGAGAAGACCTTCTTTATGAGTAAATCGTAATTTCATATCGCTCTTCCGTTATTCCAAAATTGCTACTCAGGCAGGCTACGGAAGCAATTTAACGGATGACATTTTATTCTCTTCAAACGTCTGTGAAACGATATTGTGAACGCTGTATCGAAAAGGTCGAGTCTCTCACGTACATTCTTAACACTTTCAGTACCACTAGCAAATTGCTGGTGTGTAATATATCCCTGGCGTTTTGATAACCTGGTCGCCGGAGGGTTAATCCCCCTTCACACTCGACTCACCTGCACTTACAATCTTACATCTTGAATCTATTGTGAACTCAGAATCCTTGCGAACTTCCGAAAGTATACGTACATGTATTTCTTTTGTTTCTGAATAGTGTATTCTAGCGCGCATGGCTACAACTGTCCCCTTAATGTCAAGTCACAATAGATAATCTGTATTTTCAGTATACACTCACTCTACCTGCAAAAATTGTGAATCTGTAATGACTATTTTGACTTGTCAAATTTACATCCGCCCCTGCAAAAGGTGTTGACACAGACGAGAGAAATTACCATCCAACTGGGAAACAAGTCGCTCGCTTATTATTTTAACCCCGTCTTCATTTTTTACGGATTCCAGCAAATTGAATTGTCTGCCAAGAATGGAATAAATTTTCAAGTCAATTAGATGGCGTTCCAGGCATGCTAAACTCACTGTTACTGCTCTTTTCGAAATAATCACAGAAATGAGAAGCAACAATACCGTTGAATTTTCGCTACACTTATGCTATTTCAGTTATTATTTTTGAGAAAGAGAAATGTAGGGACAGCCTGACAAAAACAAGCATCTTACTCCTGTATACACGTGCCTTCCTTTATTCTTTAAAGGACTCGTCTGCCAAACATTTGTGTGAATTGAGTGATTGTAGGAATATTAGTGAGCACATCAGTGAAAGTTTCGTCAGCAACAGTCAGGAGGTTCATATCTACTTTAGACAGTATAAAACGGAGAAGTCAGAACACTTGTAAAACTCTTCACCCACTTCTTTATTTCTCCTCACCTCCCCTCTCTCTCAAAACACACACACGCACACACACACACACAAACACACACACACACACATATATATATATATATATATGTGTGTGTGTGTGTGTGTGTGTGTGTATAGTGAAAACTTTGAGCAAAGAAAATGGGTTTTCTCTTTCTTTGTTTCAACATAAATTTATATCACACAAAAAATGGAAAAGCTGCATTGCTTCGGCGATCCCTCGCATTTATTCCAAAGTTGATTTACATCCTTTGGGTTTATATCAGGTTAATATGTGTGTGTGTGTGTGTGTGTGTGTGTGTGTGGCACACATACACACACTATAGTTTCTGACCACACGAGCAAAGAGAATCAAGGGTTTGGGGACGAACACCGCAATAGGGCTTTCTATAGCTGCTCAGTCAGTAGAGCACCGGTCAAGTAATCCGGAGGTCTCGGGTTCGAATCCCGATGGAAACCCATTTTCTTTGCTCAAAGTTTTCACTATTCACCATTTACTTTTGGTCAGTTTTCACTTTTCTTTGTTTCAATATCATATATATATATATATATATATATATATATATATACACACATACACATACATGTATGTAGGCCTTTGTATATATTCTTATTCTATTAAAAAGAAACACCGGCAATCTTACAATAATTTGTTTGTTTGTTTTTATTTCTGCATTCAATCAGATGCAATTTGAATAGAAACTTCAAAAAGTACAAAGAACAAAGAATAACAAGTGCAGTGAAATAAATCGATAACAGTAAATAGATACACATATGTGATTGCATTGAGCAATGTAGATACACAGAAACATAAAATAAGATAAACAGTATTTTTTTCAGTAAACAACAGAGATCAATGAATGCAGGAGACCACCATCATAAGCGATTAAGCTTGAAATGGATGGAGGCCTCATCATACATAGTCATGTATCATAATATGATACATGTATGAATAAAATGAAACTGGTAACGTGTGTGTGTGTGTGTGTGTGTGTGTGTGTATTTATGTGTCTCTGTGTATCTGTCTGTCTGTGTGTCACTGATCATTTGCCTTTCTTTTTTTTCTCTAGCCGTATATATCTTTTCACAATGCCTCTGCAACGTTTTTTCTTAGAGTCAATGAATAGAATCAGGGGTTTTAAGTTGAAAAGAGTGTGTGTGGACATGGAACAGCATACCTTCTTTGTTGTTGTTTCTATTTATCTTATGTAGCCATGTAGCTGTCTGACATGAGTCCTCCTGTCGTCCTTTGCCATTTACTATAAAAAGAAATCAACGATGCGGGGTGACGTTGCTATGATTTTTGCGTCATCAGCAAGAAACTGAGTGCTATCCGGGAGACGCCTGTATCGCTACAACTTACGAACACGCGGCAAAGTTAAGTACTACTTCATGAATAATTTTGATAGGTCGAGCAGTTTGGAAATTTCTCAAGGTGTCATAAAACAAGGTTCACTATACTGATTGGGTTAGCGTTTTGGTTTTTTTTTTAATACTTGTGTTAGATATTGTGTTTAGCGCCTTCAGGCATAATTTTGTATTTGGCCCTAACGATGCGCTGAGCCTGCAGTTGGTATTTATGATCTTTTATATCTTATTTCTAAACCATGCCAGTGGAAATGCATTTTTAAAGCTAAAGACACCCCTACCCCACCCCCGAAATGACGTCAAAGCAATTTAATCATCTTTCAGATGACGTCATGTATCTATTTCGGTGTGATAATCATTAAAGATGAGTTCCCGAATATCGCAATATACCATTGAGAGAAACGACCGCCACTAAGCTTCTCTTTACATATTTTGTACCGTGAAAGTCTTCTACCTTTCTGTCTCACCAGGAAAAACATCAACTCTTCCACTGCAACTGATTGACAAATTGCCCTACATCGACGTAAATATATAATGTATGTATGCCCATGATTTTTATCATGGCTACTACTGAAACACTGTTCAATTCAGTGCTTATTTACGTCGATGTAGGGCAATTTGTCAATCAGTTGCAGTGAAAACATCTCGACGGAAGAATTTCAGGATCATCTCTTCCAGTAGTCATAATCATTTAATTAAGAACAAAATGAAACACCCATGATTATACCTCTCAGATTTGTGACGTAACACCTGTAGCTAGTTTAATTCCTTCTTTTTTTTTCTTCGTAGGATATGGTATTTCATTCACCCTACATGTTGATTCTTTCCGCCATCTCCGGATGACATGCACGTATTCGTATTTTGTTTCTCTGTTTGTCTGTTTATCTGTCTCTCTGACACTCCCTCCCTCACCACCCCCCCCCTTTCTCTCTCTCTTTTCCGGATGCTCCTTGAGAACTCACAATGTGCAAAACATCCCGGAGGTGTAATTGGGCACAAACCACAGATCTCTGCGGGAAGTATTTCGATATCTCATTGGCTCATTCACGTTGTAAAAACAAATGAAGCCGCTACGCCGCCATCTTACCAGGCACACTCAATGGGGACTTCTACGAATTTAACAGCAGAGACTATCACCGAAATCAAGTGTGCGGACAATGTGCATGCATAGTAACGTTGGCGGCACGGTGGCTTCATGCAAAGCGATTGGCCAATGAGGTAGCGAGATACTTCCTATAGAGATCAGTGGCACAAACAGAGCCCATTCCACCAATGTGGACATTTTGGGAGACACATCATAGCCTTCAGTTTCAGTTTCCGTTCCAGTTTAGTTCATTTTCAGGTTTCTTCAAAAGAAAAAAAATAGAAATTATTATTTCTTTTTTACGCGCATGCAAAGACAAACTTACCAAATCTTACTAAGAAACATGCAATTCATTCATCCAAGCGTATGGCACAGTATGCAATACCTGGTTGATACCATTTGCTAACAATTGCTAGTCACCTGGGGCGGACCACGAGGGATCGGCATCACTCGCCCGTTTCCGAGTGTGGGTGGGTAGGGGGACTATTCATCGGGTTGGCACCCTTCTCTTTGCAATGAATGAATGGAGTGGGATCTCTTACGTGCGTTTGTCGTGGCTAACACACATGGGACCTCCATTTAATGTCCTATCCGAGGGACAGAGAGTTTTGCCTCTTACTACAGGGGACGGAATGCCTACACACAACATTGCTCACCGAGACTCGGGACTCGAACCCGCTCCTCTTAGATGCGGAGGTAGATGTGCTACCGACTGAGCCATATCCCCGCCCTTGCCTCCAAAGTAGCTGGATTACAGGCACACGTCACAACAGCCAAACATGCAGTAAACTTTATACACCGTCATGCTCGCATGCAGGTATAGATGTAAAAGAGTGCTCTAGAGAGAATCATGAAGGAAACGTACGAAAAGCTAGAGTTTGTATAGGAATTAAAGGGTTATACACACACACGCACACACACGCATACAAACACACACACACACACACACACGCACACACACACACACACGCACACACAAATGTAACATCAGAATCGTTAAAGACATTACTTACCATTTGCCGATGAAGCAAAAACACAGCTTTAGTGCTTTAAAATAGTTCTACCATGTGAGTTAGGGATAGAAACGGGTGCACGTCACGAGACCGACACCCACGAGTCATACAGCCCACAAGTCATACAGCTCACAAGTCATACAGCCCAAGAGTCAAGCTCACAAGTCATACAGCCCATGAGTTCGACACTAAGCCAACAAGGCCCACGAGACCGACACATTACGCGCCGTGTTGTATCTGTCGAACTCGTGGGCTGTTTTTACCTAGTGTCGAACTCATGGGCTTTATTTGCCTAGTGTCGAACTCATGGGCTGCATGACTCGTGAGCTGTATGATTCATGGACCTGTTTTCAATGTCGAACTCGTGGGCTGTATGACTCGTGGGTGTCGGTCTTATACGATGACCCCATAGAAACAAACAATGTAAAAATTTTAATCAGTATAATCAATGTTAAGTATCGTTAAATATAAAAAATGTGAAAAATAGTTATAATAAAAATTGTTTCTACAATAATTTGTCTACAGTTATGGTTTATTGAGAAAAAATATAGTGATATCTCTTTATATTTTAGGCTTTATTGCAAAATCTTTGCATGGTAGGATGTTTTGTGTTACAACTGACCAACACATATGTATCAAAAGTGATAACTCGAACATTTTGTAAATCACTGCTCCAAATGGTAACCAATATCTTTAAGTGAAAGGGTTACAAGATGTCAAACTATGGTATAAAACAAAACAGACATTCCAGCATTACGCCAGTCCCTTCCTGCTATAAGCTCGCTGGCAGCTTGGCGAGCGATTTGACCTATGTTATCCTGACCTCTAAAAGATTGTCTTTTGCACAAGATCAGGTGAACATTGGTCCAGTGACTATCATAACCAACGTCTCCTCGAACCCATCCTACTTATGGTTGTCTGTGGAATAACAAACCCGAGAGATCAGACGGATTTCGGTGCCTTAAGCCAAGAGGGTCACATGACTGCACATCCGATGTATGGTATGAGGCCCCTCACATACGATGTGATGGATTTTGTCGATGTGACCAACTTAAAAAGAAAAAGATATAAGAAAAGCTGAAAAAAGCCGAAAGCAAGAACAGCAGATAAACTAACTAAGCATGTGCTCATTATTTACAGGATTAAACTGGTGTAAATGCGATCATCAATTCAATTCAATTTCAATTCAATCATAGTTTATTTCCAATCAACGAAAATCAAAACATAGTACAAAGTATACATGTCATGAAATAATATTGTTAAAACATTTGCAAGAGATTCGGTTATGGAAGTGAATTTCTGACAGTTTTCACTCGAGAGATTTTGGTGTTGCGATGAAAAATATACGAAAAGCATGCATGCTAGAAATCAAAGAACAACATATTGATTGGGGAATACCTTGTGTTAATATTGGTAAACGCCACAGTAACAGAAACACACACAGAACCGTGCCGAGCGTTTCAACTTGCTTGCAAGGATTACCATCAATTGTTGCACGATTCGGGAAGACGTGACGTTTTAACAGAAGGCTAATCTTCGTCACTTAATGTACGACAAAATGTAGCCAGAGGAGACAATACTGTCTTAATGCTAATACCATCGTGAACACGTTCAACGAAAATAAGCAGTTATGACAGATATACGATTTAGGCTGCTGGAAGGCATAAAACAAACATTTAAAAACATTAACAGAACCGATGCTGATCGCAAATCGTGCTGACAGGGCTTGATATGAAACAAGTGTCGTATATCATGCATTATTGCTACTATGCACATCACAGTCTAAAACGTTGATCCAATGATGATAATTATAGACATGTGATAATAGTTTTTGTCACAGTAAAACAGTAGTACAACAAGTTAAAATGATGGCTACGAGTTGGGATATCCCCAACTGTGGCAGTCTTTAAATCATGACTTATAACACCTTTTCAAGGTATTAGATTTAACTGTTTATTATTGTTAAGCATATCAGGAGCTTTTACAGGGCAGGATAATATTATGTACATAGATTCTGCGCTTTGTAATTTGATATCATCATTACAATTGTCATTACAATCATGGCAATGTCAACAGGGACGCTGATGACATTGCTGATAAAAGTGAAAAATGTAGATGACTCCTGTTTTTTCACGCTATTAGGGAAATATCTATGTTCTTCATGGACAAATCGCGAAACGCTTTAACGAAGATAATAAATACTTTCAAAAATTCTGTCATTATGAATACAAAGGATGTTAACCAAACCATTGCGACGTATATATCGAAGGCTCCGTCGAGAAAGAAATAGAGGGGAACAAAAGATGGAGAGGGAGAGACTGGAAATGGGAGAGGGAATCCACCTTTAAGAATCGTGAGAAGACTTCGAGGAGACGTGGACAGTCCGCGGCGATCTTGTTGACAGAGCACTTCATCATTCGGTTGACTTTGAACTCAACCAATCGAGGCGTCATCATCCAACCTGCTTAAGGCTGTCGCTATGCATCAATTGAAGGGTTAAAAGAAAACCAAACCAAACAAACAAACAAAGGGAAAACGGCCGTGGATGATTAGTCCTTGTCCGAACAAGGCATTTTAATGCTCTATCTCTCTTGTGATGGACGACAACATAACTGACCATCCTTTGATCTGTTTTTATTGACTTACGATATTTGAGAGTTGGTGTAGTTAATGCCCATTCTCGAGCCCCGTTATTATCCCAGCAATGATTAATGGTTTGACGTTATAAGGTCTTCGTTATCAACGGTTTGTGCTACATTGCTACTACCATGCAGTATTACACATTTGCGACATTTTCGACCAATAAATGCTGCTGTTGTTAATATAACGGTAGTAGTAGCAGTACAAACTAAAATATTTGATCTGTTAACACTTCTGCTAATATTGTTGGTATGACAGCTTCCAGCTCTACTATCATGATACAAAATGCTCAAACTATAATTATTACGTGACATCGATGAAATGATACTAGGGTGTGATATGATATGTATACTCAATACTAATGCCGGGACAGTTGTTTCTGCTGTGCGATTATTGATGATGACAATGACAGTGATAACAGATTTATTCATAATACTTCGTCTTCAGTATCACCAATGCTACCAAAAATGGCTTCACCTGATTTTAAACAGGATAATTAAAGGACCATCCTGATAAGCAGGACCATTATGATTACAATAATGATAATGGCAGTTATGATGATAGCGGTAACGATAATGATAAGGATAATATCATAATGGATCAATAGCAATAACAGTGGTGTGACTTGAACTGCATCGTACTATATTCTTGAATTTGAGTACCCTACTGCTCCTTACACACCTGCGCTGAAGTCGGGCAGATGACATGGAACGTTAATCAGGATTTACACCAGGAGATACGCTGGAAGGCTTAAAGGACAATTTCACCTTTATTAACATAAGGATTGAGAAAATATAGCAATATTAGTAGAACACATCATTGAAAGTTTGAGGAAAATCGGACAATCCGTTCAAAAGTTATGAATTTTTGAAGTTTTTGTGCAGTTACCGCTAAATGAGAAGACTACTGCAGTGTATGATGTCACATGCGTACAACAATATAAAGAAACTATAAAGAGAATTTCAAAAAATTTCATCTTTTGAAAAAAGTACACATTCCCTTGACTCGTTACTGACATATGTTATGGGTAATATTATACCCATTGTCTTTAGAAAGAGCCAAGTCAAGTGCTCTTTTATTATGCGAAAAAAATGAAAATATGTTGAATTTTCTTTACATTTTCTTTATACTGTTGTACTCATATGACATCACGAGCCCTAGTAGTCTCCTCATCCAGCGGTTCCAAGACAAAAATTTTAAAAATTCATAACTTTTGCATCGATTGTCCAATTTTCCTCAAACTTTCACTGATGTGTTCTACTAATATTGCTGCATTCTCTCAATCCTTATGTTTATGAAGGTGAACTTGTCCTTTAAATATGCAAACCTAGTAACCGAAAGAGTGGAGGGACGGGCAGACGTGTGTGTATGTTTGTGTGTGTGTGTGGGGGGGGGGGAGGGGGGGGGGAGGGTGTAGTTTAATTACATCACACCGGAAAATTGTCACAGCGCCAGCTCCCGTGTAATGTTTTACAGGTTCTCTCTGATACAACCGTCATTACTATTCTCGTGTTATGAGTGAAAGTCCTTATATTACAATTTGATCACTCCTCCATCCAAAATTTTCTTCTGCCAAAGACAAATTAACATACACATACAATAATTGTGTCATGCATCGGAGCCCCCTCCCCCAATAGAAAATAAAATAAAAATAAAGGCAATAAACAAGCAGGATACGTCATCGGGAGGAAAAAATTACGGCATCCTCGCTTGGGAAAATGCCCATCAATGTTTGATTTAAAAATTGTATTTCAATACTGAAAAGAATTTGAGAACTAATTGTTATGTACAATAATGATAATGGGATTCTTAAGGTTTAAAATTTACCGGTTTATTCATTAGGATAATTTGTGTTTAATTTCAGGAAGAGTGCAGTTGTCAAAAAGCAGTTGATGATGTCTTTTGTAGTAAATAAGTAAAATTGTCAGTAAATATCGTTAAAGATAACTTCGAACAAACTTCGCTTAGCTCCGCAGTATTCTCGCACAGATATGTGTTTATGCTGTAGGCTCCATCAAATGCTTTCATACATATAAGCTTGATATTTCTGTTGTGTGTTTTTTTTTTCACAAGAGAGCTGCCTCATGTTTGTTTCTTGGTGAGTGTGCCTGTACATGTTTCTTTTTGTTCTTTCTTTTTAGGCGATTTGCTTTAGTCTTATCAGTTCAATAATTAGTTATTGAACACGAGGAGATTGCAGTTTGAACAGTCTCCCTCCAATTCCAGCTGCACTGTACTTTAATTTTTATTCGTTATAATCAGAAGACAACAGTTATTGTCAATCATTCATAGTCAATCGTTGAATTCATCATTGTGTATTTTTTACATTATTTTATTTGTACAAACTTTGCTCAGTTGCTCGAGCTCTGAAGCACCTCAATTTCCTCTTCCGATCCCGATGTTCAGCATGTTGGCTTTTCCTTTCATTTCCTTTTTTCTTTCTCTCCTTTCTTTCCATCATTGTTTTTGTGCTTTATTATTTTCATTGGTATACCCTTCTGTCAAGTCATGTAATGTCGTGTTTCTCCTGTCTTGTTCTGTCCTGTCTCTGTAAACAAATATGTTCACAAGAATCCTTTGAGTGGTTCACAGTTTACAAGCATGCTTTTCAGTGGACCTCTCGATTCTTTCTTTTTTTCCTCCAGACATAACTTTGTATTTTGCCGGTATGCATGTATAATTTTGTATTTGTTAACCATTATTCACCATGTAAAGCCGAATACATACCTATGTTATATCTTCTGATTCATTTCGTGTTATGTTTGCTTAAAAGAAAGAAAGAATGAAATAAATGAAATGAATGAAATGAAATGAAAGAATAGGTTTTGTTTTTCTTTGTTACAACATTGTACTGATTTTGTGTTACTATGTGTATGCAATTTTTTGTGTTGTTGGAAATGAAATGAAATAGAATAAAAAATAAATTGTGTATTATACTGATTTATTATAATTGCTGTACATCATTCCTGAAAAAAAAATTGTGATGTTGGAAATAAAATTTGACTTGAATTGAAAACCAGTGCACAGTGCCCCGGGTGGGATACCCGCATTTCCAGTGTGCTACTAGAACTAGACCTTTTTCCTATCTAAATACCTATTATTTTATAAATTTTGTTCGTTTGTTAACTTATCATGTACAGTAACAATTCACAAACTTATGTAAATATCTTTGAAAAAATCTTTGTGTAAATATAATCACGTTGTGCTTATGATTGAATATATATATATATATATATATATATATATATGTATATATATGTATATATACATAAATAATATATATACATGATATATATACATTATATATATATATATATATATATATATATATATATATATATATATATATATACGTAAGTAGAGTGTGAACTGCAATATGGCTGACAGTGCTCAACTATATAGGAGCCCATGTAGTACAATATATAGTAGGAGGGAAGGCGTTGCTTTGTTATATATATATATATATATATATATACACATATCACCATAGACAAATGCATAAAATGCCAAATGCGTTGGTTTTTTATTCAATATCAAAATTTTAGGGAGCCTCCCCGTTCGTCAGAGATGAAAGTGCTAATGAATTTTCACAAAAAAATTCATATGCACTTTTGAATAAAAACCAAGGCAATAGGCATTTAATGCATTCCTCTACAATGACATTATTATTTCGATTTCTAGCACTGCTAATGCGCGGAGCAAATACACTTTATATAATATATAATCTTATTGTTGCAAATGAGAAAATAAATGAAAGGAAATGAAGTGAACTCTATGTGACTGCTTGGCGCTTACGGCGAGGTAAGGAGCTATTGTCAATTTCTCACAGTTTATGTTAACACAGATTTCTCGAGAAAATCGTAAGCCTTCTTCGAAATGCGGATACAGGTGGATAGAAGAACGTCATAAATAATTGACGCTGTAAGATAAAGTTGCGCGCAAAACACGTAATGTTTAAAAATGTCTCTTCCAATACCAATAATATATGATGACAACTTCAAAACAAAGGTGTGTCATAGGGTAGAATGGGGGTGGGAGCTTAAGATACGTAAATACTGTGGGCGTTTTTATCATCCATGCTCTACAAGCGTGTGAGGTCACATCATACCCATTGTATGATAGGTGGTGTGTTACGAACATTACGCGAATACATGCCATCGTAATGGTAATACTTTCCACTTCATGATAAAAGGTGAAGGCCTATCTTATGGTGATGGCGTGATACGCTATTTGTAGGTATTACGGAGCTACGTACGACATTTCTTGTAAAGTGTAGGCGTAGTATTGTAAAGCCGATTATACAAGGTTGATGCTTATTCACCGTGTTGAGTTGCCGAGCGAACTTACAGCTGGAAGCAAAACGTCTGCTGAAACGTCATCAGGCGGTCTGTCACCCCACTTGTGGCCAGTGCGGCGATTACGGGGTGTCGTGGCGTTATTGTATTATCAGTCGCATTATAGGCTGTACAGGGCATGTTCAAGGATTCGAGCGGTTGAAGGGACTGGCTGTAGTCGATGTGGATTAGACGTTGAGTCCCATCAGGAATTAAACAATGTGCGCTATGGGATTACAAATTAAGCGACCGTTGATTTTGTTTTGAAGCATAGATTGGGTTGACTCGAATCCAATACTCGCAGTCATTTCTCATTTACTAAATAAGTGGGTCAGCACATAGCGAGAGGATATTCATGAGAGCTCCCTCCCCCTACTCTTTCTATTTTCTTTTCTATAATCTCTTTCGATGAGACAATAGCTGTAGTTTATAATTATTGTCAATTGAAGCCATTGCATTGGGGCGGGGGAGGTTGACGTACCCGCGGCGTTGGCAAAGATCGGTACACTGCTGAAAGGTTTCTACAGGGTTGGATCATCTGACCATAGACCACTTCGTAATTCCACTTTGCGCATGAGCAGAAAAAAGTAATTTGTACCAACAGGCATTTTGGTTTGTAAATTCACTGAGATAAGCATCTGTGATGCGATGATTATTCATGTGATCCTTATCTAAATGGTGCTTGCCAGCACATCCACCTGAGACAGCAAAAATGGTATTTTGCAATATAATACTTCTTTCAAAAAATGAAATTTTGTGAAATTCACTTTATATTTTCTTCGTAATTATTCTCATTCAGCAGCGACTGCACAGAAATTTGAAACAAAGTCATAACTTTTGAACAGATTCTCCAATTTTCCTTAAGTATCACACATGGGTAAATATATTTCTGCATTCATTCAATCCACGCGTATATGAAAGTGAACTTGTCCTTTAATCCGGCAGGCACCTTACGGAGATGATTCTACAATTTACTGTACTATTATTATTGTTTGTAAACGGAGATCACGAGGTTCCAGTTGGCGAAGGGTTAAGCGTTGCAGTTCCTTGTGAGGGAGATCTACGCCTTCTGGTATATAATATAGTTGGAGCGTTGGAAATACAGTATAACGGTATAATTAGCCGGAACAAGCCCCTAAACATGCTTGCAGCTGAGATGTTGATGCATCAAAAGAAAAAAAAAAAACAACAACAATATGTTGTATAAGAACCTAATAGTAATAAACATGAATCATGTTGATTTTGTCCCATGCCTTGATATAATACCAGCCCTCATGCTGTAAATCGCATACACCAAGGCATATGTAGTATGATATGTGAAATACCAAAACATTTATTACATATGCCTTGATGTATACGCCTTACAGCATAATGGCTGATTTATATCAGCCATTATGACATCAGCCTGAATGTCTGCATCGCACACGTTTATGATATAATAATCTTGATGTACATATATATATATATATATATATATATATATATATATATATATATATACACACACACACACACACACACATATATATATATATATATATATATATATATATATATATATATATATATATATATACATACATATCTTGCAACATAGTGTGCATTATGTCTATTAGAATGCACTGTGCCACGTGCCACTGAGAAACAGCTGCTAAAAGCCTCAACTATAAATATGTTCTGTATTACCAAACACAGTTTCAGAAAATAGTGAATTATGGATGTGTAACATTCAGCAGAGTTTTGAAGTCTTATACCTTTATTTACATTAAAAATAAGCATACTCGTCATGTCCAGTACTAGTATTTTTTTTTCAAAGTCTGGAATAATATTGCAAAACTCATCATATTGTATAGGCTCTTGCTTGTATCAAAGGGAAAATGAAAACAATGCCATACTACCCATGATTTTCAGGGGATATGGTGTATTAGTGGGCATTGGCAACACGATCAACTCATCTTTAGCGGTTTAAGGGACCGTGGAATTGATGGAAAAACCTTTAGGAACCTTTCTTATCATTTATATCATTTTGGGCAGGAGGGGACTTTATTCACCATAATATTGTTATATCTTTTGTAAAGCATTCTTGACAAAACGCAAGGAATTTATCAATCATCATCAATCGAGCTAAGTAGACTTGGCTTTTCTTTAATGTTTATTAATTTCTTGTAATAAATGCTTGCCAAAACGTAAACACTTCTCAAAAAATATCTAATAATTGGCTTTTACAGTTAGGTGATTTACGCTAATGCGCAGTCGGGACTTTATAACACAATCGAGTACAAAATCATCCCAGGCTTTATAAGAACTAGACTCTTCACCCAAGGGAGTGACCGATTTAGATGCTTTGTGTTAAGGAGATGGTACGGTTTCGGTTGAGCTGGGGCTTCAGGTTTCGAACGTTTGTTTGTTTTTTTCATGGAGGTTTTAAGAGGCAAGGAGAAATTTCTAATGACATATGAAAGAGCATAATAATTCTAAGACGAATTCAAAGTTTACTTGATGAAAATCGGTTTTGAAATGGCTGAGATATCCAAAAAAAAAGTAATCCTAATATTAAAGGGACACCCGTCCACTTTCCATTAGGATCACTTTGTTTTATTTTGATATCTCAGCCATTTCAAAACGGATTTTCATCAAATAAACTTTGAATTCCTCTTCGAATTGTAACTTGCTTTTCAACATTTTATGAAATGGTTTCTAAGTATATGAAAAGGTTAAAAGCTGAATCCTCACCTCAACCATTCATACCATCCCTTTAATGGCGCTGTACGAACTTTTTCTTCGCGTCTGCTAGAAAGGAAATAACCCTGGGCAAATATGCAGGAGAGGGCTCAGAAATGCCACACAAGGTAATTCCTTGTTTGGTTGGATGATGAATTGTTCGAAAGTATAAATCAATTCTGCGGAGGTGGGCGCCTTATCCAAGTGTTATCACTTGGTCGAATTGTCCCAGAAAGAGTATAGTGGAAAGAATTAGTCTCAGAAAACAAAGTTAGGTAACTCAGAGTGAACCGCCCACCATACAATGGACTTTCAAAGGTAAGTTGACTTTGGCTCTGCATTCTGACGAATGAGAATGGGTAAGAAACGCTTCTTAATATTATGCCGATTTTATTTGTTTTTATTTTCAAAATGAGTAGTTTAAACATTCAATCTCCTTGGTCAGTTTTTTTCATGTGATAAAATGCTCACAGCTCTTCAAAATGAAGCAAGACTTAAGCGCCCCTGACGAGCAATCTGTCCTGGTGTACAAGCGCGCCGGAACACTTCTGTTTTTTTTTTGTTTTTGTTTTTGTTTTTGTTTTGTTTTTTTTTTTTGGGGGGGGGGGCAAAATCTCAGCGGGGGCACATTTTATGTGACGATGTGAGATCCTCGGCGCGGGAGCGAAGCGAACGAGCGGGGGGGGGGGGGGGGGGGGCGGACGTGGAAAGGGGGATTCCCCCCCCCCCCCCAGTGTAGGGGGAACCCCCTCCCACGGTAGGGACTTTTTGTAAAAACAGAGTATAAAAGTCGCGTTTATAGAACATTTAAAAGCAAATTTCTAGGGAATTAACATATTGAAAAAAATCAGTTGGAAGGACTATGATCTTAACATACGGGGGTATATTATGTGATGGTGTGAGATCCTCGTCGAGGGAGCGAAGCGACCGAGCGGGGGAGGGTGTGGGAGTTGGATACCCCCTCCCACGGTAGGGACTTTTTGTAAAAACAGAGTATAAAAGTCGATTTTATAGAGCATTTTTTAATCAAATTTCTGAGGAATTAAACATAGTAAAAGAAATCACTGCGAAGGACTATGATAATAACTTATGAAAACTTTTCATTTTACTATAAGTACGGGCAGAACGAGCGAGCCACTTTCACTTTGCAATTTATCTGAAATGTACTCATTAAAAGCTTAAAGGTATTAGCCCACATTTGTAAACCTGCAGCAATTGGTCTCATAGTTAGCATGGAGTTTGGGTATGATTGCAGTAATACCTGTGCAAAATTTCGTTCCAATTAGTCCATCACTTTCATAAAAATAAATGAAAATGCACCGTATGCATGCGTATAACGCTCGCTAGCTCCGGTCCACGCACGTACTACATGCATGCGTAACTACACGCAGCCGCTGTGCACAGCGGTCTGGTCAGGCTAATGCATGCTATACATGTGTAAGTTACATGTACGTAGCTAGCCCGCGCTCGTAATTCGATTTTGGGTAGGGTTGACCCGGTTTGAAAATTGATTTTAAAACGATGATTTTCTCTCTTTTATCGAATGGTATAGACAAATAGCAACAGGTGAGGTATGTTACTGTTATAACTTGTACTTGAAGTCATATTGGACCTGTTTTATGCAGTTTTTATTTTCGTGGGTTTGCAAATGTGGGCTATTACCTTTAAACATGATCGCATCGTTCGAACAATAACAAAATATTCTTATACTGCTAGAAAGCAAAGAAGAAAATGAAAAATGGAAGGTTTACTAAAGGTATGTTTCAGCGGGCACACTCGAGGACACGAGGCTACCATCTATACACTAAATTTACTCATAAGTTACTATTAGTGTATAGATCAGTGGCGTATCTAGGGAAAACGGCGCCCGGGGCAAGCACGCAAATTGCGCCCCTAATTTCTGAAAAAGTGTTCAACCCCAACCCCATCCCGGTAGGGATTTTAAACACAGTCCACATGATACGCTTTTTCAGCACTTAAAAGGGATCTTTTGAGGGTGATTTAAATGTAATGAATTTTGATAGATTTTGGCGAGCGAGCGCAGCGAGCGAGCCGAAAATGTTTGTATTTCAGCTTACAAAACATGGAATTCTTGTCATTTTTTGCTTACCAAATCTTACAATTCTAATCAAGATATAGTGACAGCCTTATAGATATCGATTTATACCAAAAAAACTGAGGACTTTAAAAATGCTCTAAATTAGTGCGCGCGAGTGAGCTGAAATTTGTAAATGTCCTCGTCATCATCACGTATTGTTCTTATCTCTTTTATATATAAATTTTGGCGAGCGAGCGCAGCGAGCGAGCCGAAAATTTTTGTATTTCAGCTTACAAAACATGGAATTCTTGTCAGTTTTTGCTTATCAAATCTCATAATTATAGTGACGACCTTATAGATAACGATTTATACCAACAAACTGAGGACTTGAAAAAAATACTCTAAATTAGTACGAGCGAGTGAGCCGAAATTTGTATATTTCCGCGTCATCATTACGTTTTGTTCTTATCTTGTTTGATTTGATTTTTTTGCACCCCCCCCCGTATGTTCGAAACCGTTGACGCCCTCTTCTGATCCAATTGGCGATCGCTTCAGAACGAATGAAATTGCAGCCGCTGCTCGGTGAAACATTTTGCCTGCTAAATATAAAATGACATGCAGTACTGATGACATGTGTGAACACAATAGACACTGTCATTATATTGTCATCATCACGTTTTGTTCTTACCTTATTTTGGCGAGCGAGCTTGGCGAGCGAGCGCAGCGAGCGAGCCGAAAATTTTTGTATTTCAGCTCACAGAACATGGAATTTTTGTGTGAACACAATAAACATTGTCATTTTGACCTCGTCATCATCATGTTTTGTTTTTATCTTGTCTGATTTGGTTTTCTGCTCCCCCCCCCCACCATTCTCCCTCCCCCTTCCGGGTGAGTTTTTTTTTTTTTCTTCATCTTCTTTTTCTTCTTCTTTTCTTTTTTTTCTTCTTCTTCTTCGTTTTCTTTCTTTTTTTTTTCTTCTTCTTCTTTTTTTTTCGTTTTTTTTTGCGCCCCCAAGGAGTGGCGCCCGGGGCACGTGCCCCCCTTGCCCCCCCCCCCTAGATACGCCACTGGTATAGATACAATAATGTATGTTGTTAGTGTATTATATTTTTCGGTGATTAAATCAGTGATTAATTATTTGTTACAGGGGGCACTGGGGGGGGGGGGGGCAAAAACTCGTTTTGCCCCCCCCCCCCAACATTTTGTTTGGGGGGCAAGTACCACCCCTGCCCCCCGCTTCCGGCGCCCTTGCTGGTGTACTATACACTAGATAAGCATTAGTTTATGTGTAATTCAAGTTTAAACGACATTTGGAAGGAAAACATAATGTATCATTACGATTGACGAAATATAACGATCACATTAAAATATTGCCAAGTTTACACTTAAATATAGACCATGTTCCTTCAGACATTTCACGAATTCACATTCCACGGTGTAGGTCATATCGTATTTTTTCTAAGAACTATTTCCATGAATTTATGTGCATCATTATGTATTGTAGAGAGATTTAAACGCATTGACAATTTATTTCCATTAATGCATGCAACATATCGAATCAGCACTAGTTGTTTGCAACATGTCTTAATGTGAATTCATCTTAATTAATCTGAATTCTCAAACCTCCTTGTGCGATGTGATGTGCATTTTTGCTGTGTCTGTAGCTAATTAATACATGTGCAATACTGGTTTTGTTCTTATTCGATGTGATTTTCCTAGCACCATTGCTTAGAAACAAAATAGAAACAAAACCAAGCTCCGACCCGAGCTCTTTAGTCGTTATCAGTTCTTCAATTCCAAACTTGCTTCGCGGGTTTGACGCACGCACTTGACTCTACAGTTGTGGGTCTTATTTTTGTTCCTTCCTTGAACTAGGTGGAAATCTCAGGTAACATGTTCCAGCTCAGCCCCTAACAGCATTGAAGAAGAAAACACTGCAACGAATCGATACCAGGCAGCACCTCCAGTGGTGCCATTTTTGAAAGGGAACGAAACGTGAACCTGTGCAACCCTCGAATGTTTAGATTGCGCAAATGCTACATAATCAAGAGTCTGCTCTGGGGGCGCTCTTTCACCCCCATCCCTTCCCGTACATCTCACAAAGATTTGGTAAACTGGCAAAAAAAAAAAGAAAAAAAAAAAGGAAGAAGTCTTTTAAAGGTATTGTATAGTTTTGGTTGAGACCTAACTTCAGGTTTCTAACATTTTGTAGATGAGATAACGAGAAACCTTTCATGAAATATGGAAGAGCATGTAATTCGAAAAGGAATCCAACGTTTATTCGATGAAAATTTATTTTGAAATGGCTGAGATATTAAAAAATCCTTAAAAAAAGATGGGACCCACCTTTTATTACGATAGCTTTGTTTTACTTTGTTTTTGGATGCCTCAGTCATTCCCAAACCGATTTTCATCAAATAAAGTTTGGATTCTTTTTGGAATGGTATGATGTTTACTATTTCATAAGTTTTTTTTTTTTATATTTCTTGCAAAAAGTTAAAAGCCCAATCCTCATCTCCACCAATAGTATACAATCCCTTTAATGTTAGCCGACTTGGTTGGGCCATTAAACTTGCGGTCGATGATTAATCAATAAACTAAAAACCGCGAAACAGCATTTGAAATGAAAAACTCCACGTCGAGGTTCCAGGTGCCATTCATAAACAGAGCACAGCCAATCCAAAAGAATAGTCGAAGTCCCATCAAAATCAGGAATAATTATTTAAAGTCAACCACAATTGAGTTTGCAAATGAAATGATGAGGTATGGTAAAAGTCAATCTTCGTCTGTACATAGGAAATACCAATGTTAATCATTACTCATTAGTTGTGTAACGATATTACGAAATAGATTAGATATAGTGATTAGATAAAAATCGACCGTTCTTGGGACTACCATTGCTTTTAGTCACTCATCACTCTAGAAAAATACTCGGCGATTTGAATTTAATGGTAAGAAAAATACTTTAAATGACTTTCACGCAGGTCAGTATAAGACTGTCACTCTTGTATAAGGCTGTGACATCAACTGATTCAATTTAGATATTGTAAATTGGTGTGATGTTAATGCTATTGTTAATGGTATAACGATGTCCTGAAAACAGCTGGAATTTTAAATCCAAAAAGATTCTTATTGCAGTCTGAAACTCTTTTATTCTCTTGTGATTTCTTTCCGGAAGTTATCATTCAAACTCAGATCAGAATGTCATGAAAATAAGTTTACGTCCAATCTGCTTTATACAGCACAAACAAACAAACAAACAAACAAACAAACAAACAAACAGGCAAACAAACAGGCAAACAAACAAACAAATAATCAAACAGATGTTGACATACATAACAGAAATAACAAACCAAAGCAAATCATTATAGAGGAATCACTCATATCGAAAGGGTAAAGAGATGATTTAACTGCTAAACATAAGACAGACAGACAGACAGACAGATATCTTTTCCGGTGTGCGCTCAAGTGAAAGGGTCCGACTGAGGCAGTCAAGTCGCAAGGCTCCAGATCTCTTCTGTACAAAATTTTCAAGCATCAAAATCAAACTGTGTTTTCCAATCACTTTGATTTGAAATTGTCAATTTCCAATTTTCCCATTGAAGAGAATGTAGAATCAGATACACTAATCAGATATGTAATTGGCATCTCCGGTGGGGGTACTATGATAATGATTTCATTATGACGTCAGCATCCAGCCCCCGCCTCTCGTTTGATAGTATGCCCCTCTCAGGTATGTATACATATTATCGATTATTGTGTATAAATCTAATAACATCCTTGTTGTGAAAAAAAAAAAAACATTCGTGAAAGCAGACAAACATCTCTAGTGGGAGAGAAAAGAGGGAGGGAGGGAGTTAGCAAGAAACCCCGTAACATAAAACTGTACTCGATCATTTGGTTAAAATGCAGTTAAGCTTGAGTCATAAACGATAGTGATGTTAATGTTTCCGGCTGAGGGAGTATGGATGTAACAACTGAGAGAATGATCTAATTGGACCTTAATCGATTCAGTCCATCACACACACACACACACACACACACACACACATACACACACACATAACTATATAAGCGCACAAAAAAGATTTGTAAAGTGCCCTCTTGCAAATTAAAGTGCATGTATGTTTTGTGTAATCCAGTTGGACTATGTTCCACCTCGGCACAACTTCTGATTAGGCCTGATAGAGTGTGATGTATCCATAACCATCGATAAGGATGGAAATGATAAACAATATTAGTTAAAGGGGAAATCCAGTCCAAATATAAGTTAGTCTGATAAGAAAGAGTAAAATATTACGAGTTCAACGGAATAATTTTGATCAAAATCGGGTGAAAATAAGGAAGTTATGACATTTTGAAGTTTCTCTAATTTTTCAGGAAACGGTTCTTGAACGGTCAATACGAATACGCAAATGGCAAAGTGAGCATGTCATACCCTCACAACTTGCCATATAGTTTGTACATAAAATTTTGGAATTTCCAGTTTTTCATTCAAACGCAATTATGCCCGAGGCTCAAAATCCTGATATATCTAACTGATCACTATTCTGAAGTTATTCAACCAGGAATAACATCATGTTTCAGACTTCAATGACAGAAACATTGAATTTTCGTCATTTTTTTTTGCACGATCAATGGAAAATTGTGAGTTTATGACATGGCAGCTCACTCATTTCCATATTCATATCCACTGTACAAGACCCGTTTTGCAGAAATAAGCAAAACTTCAAAACTTCCTTATTTGTCAGTCTGTTCAGTCAACTTGCTACTGTTGAATTCGTAAGATTTTACTCTCTTTTTTTATCAGACTTACTTATTTTGGGACTGGAATTTCCCTTTAAGGGGCATAACAGGTGGATGCAGAAGTTATTCCCTGTCCTTCGCGTTACCATGGCCTTACATCGACTGGTCATCAATGCTGTCATCCAGCTCCTTAAGGACATGCACGGGGGAAGACCATCAGTCGATGGCTGACGTCGTTTGCAGTTGATGCTTACACTGAACTGCATGACATAAACAAAATCACGAAGTCGATTGCTGTGAAAATAATTGTATGCGCTGATTCTATACGATCAAAACGGAGAAACACTTCCACCAAGGAAACATGAGATTGACGGCTATAGTTATATGTCTAAATTCTGTGAAACAAGAATGATGATTAACAGTGGTTCCTTGGAAGAGGAAGAGGATGAGGAGGAGGAGGAGGAGGAGGAGGAGAGAAACATACAGACAGACAAACAGACAGACAGACAGACAGACGGGTAGAAAGACCGACAGAGAGGGGAAGGAAGAGACAGTTTACACGTGTTCATGTTGTTATTTTTTTTTTCTCCTTGCGTAATGTTCCGGACTTTGCTTTATGCAACACCTTGCCATTTTTAAAAGTTTAAAGTAAACTCATCAGTTTCTATCGTATAGGACGAGATGTTGCAATGGCAAGCGAGATGGAGGAGGTTTGTAGGAGGAAAAAAACAACAACAAACATGTTGAGAACATCAGTTCCTTATCGTCTTGTCTCATCGCCTTGCATCTGTCCTCAATCAATTTGAGTTTACGCGGTAAACATGTAGAACGAAGAAGCGAAACGGAAATGGACTTTGATGAACAAAGAATGGTGATCAGCAGTCCTCACAGCATTCAACTTTAAGAATGACTAACAGTCATTCCTAAAATATTGACACATCGGATTAAACACTTTAACGAAATTTGATTACATTACAGGGGCGGATCCAGAAATTCATTTCTTTTGTTTAAACAAAAAATAAGGGGGGGGGGGGGGACGGTGCGCCCCGCCTTGATCCGCCACTGCGTTAGAATGCAGGCACCAAATGCAGGCACCAAATGAATTAATGGCTATACATGTTACTTTTTGTGTCTTACTGGTCATAACCTTGTGATAGTTTAAATGCAACAACAGTTTATAGTGTATACATTTAAGTAAGCTTTATATGCAAATCATGTTCTTCTCCGGAAAACAAAGCTAGCTCGGTCACAGTAATGGTTCACATTTTTGTATAGTTTTTCTTTTTCTTTTTCTATCACATAGGCATACCCAGCCTTTCATATTTGGTACCATTACATCACCTGGTCTTATCTTCTATCCGTTCTCCGTTTCTTTTTCACAAACACTGATTACTCGGGGCTTACAGCCAAACAAGCTAGCTTTCATGTAGGTCCCGTCATACTTCTCTTTGTTCAACCCCATTTCGTTTCTGACCAGTTATTATTATACAATAGATTGCTGTGTTATCACCATGTATATTGTTTGTTTTCTGCACATTGTTTACAAGGTAAAAAGAACTTGTATTATTATTTCTGTTGTAATGTTCATAAATGAGAAGTATGAAAGTAAATGAATTGAAATTGAAATTGAAATGCTTCAGGCGCACTTATGGGCTTGTTTCTATATCCGTAAGCTAGACGACTGCAATCAGGTTAAGCCATTCATGGGAGATTGCGCCCTCTATCGGCAAGAGTGCTTTGTATGTCTGTAAATGTCAATTCGAACTTTGACTTCCGTGTTCGTTTTGTGTCATTCCCATTGCAATCAGCCGACAATAGCAGGGTGGAAAAAAAGAAAGAATTGACACGCAACGTTTCTAATGATTGACTGGACAGGAGAGGTGTGCAATCTCCGTTCTTGACTGAAAGCGTTGATATTTGTTTCACTCTATTTATTTTCATCTTTTTTTTTTGTTTATAGTGCAACGCCAAATATTCTACAACACTGCCACTAACATGTAAATATTATGAAGGAGAACGCATGGACTTCAAATTATAACATTGTCATATAGAATACAAAGTGAGAATTGGATGGTCAAAGACAGTCTGAAACAAGACAGCACTGAATTAACATCTTATTTGCTTGTGACATGTCGTTTGGTACGGATTAATTATTGTTATCGAATTGAAGCGAACCTTTGAATGGATCGCTACCATAAACATAAAGAGAAAACAAGTAGGTCGGGAAAAGAGAAGATTGTTCAATCGAATGTCAATATCAGCTTTCGATAATGAATAATTTTCTTAACTGAAAATTCATTTGCTATAATGCGAAAACATCCGGTCACATTCGTTATTTTGAAGTTTTGTCAATCCCAAGATGAAGTAAGTTATGTTAAATGAGGAAATGCATCATTCCGAGGGTTCGTTATTCCGAAGGTTCGTAATTTCGGAAAACTGATGAAATCCCCCCCCCAAAAAGAAGCTAATTAATCCGTATGTTTGTTAACCCGAAAACTATATTAAGTCCGTAATTCCGAAGGTTCGTGCACCACCTTTTCATTTTCAGATTGAACCTTATTTCAATTTCAAGTTAATGAATCTTCGGAATGATAATGGTTATGCTTCTATGAGCGCATGCCCGTGGCTTTACTGTTATCTATCGCTCATCTTCATAAGTAGGGATGGCGAAAAGTAAAAATAAAAATAAAAAACATCATAAAAACATAATATCAATCTCCCTTTAGAGAATGACCAGTTATTATATATCCATGTCTTCCTATCTGTGGGGCAGATCCAGTTTGGCACGTACTTGTGATATTTTTGAGTGGCGGCATCGAATATGGGATAAGAGGGAATAAGTCTGTTGGGACTTTATCTCTTGAGCCTCCTTGGTTTTACTATAAAAAAAAGAAAAAAAATAGAAGGGTGACTTCAGTCATGTTTTTTTTTCTTCTATTCTCTCTCTTTTGCTCAATCTCAGTCTGCAGAGTCACTTTTGCTGCAATAGCAAATTCAGGAATTACAATCAAACCATAATTCTTTTGTCGGGAACCTATTTCAGAAAAAAACAACAACAAACAAACCGTGAATAGAAGGAAACATGACGCGGAATACCTGCGCATTCCAGATGGCAAGCGCCACCTTCGTCAAAACGCAGGAAGTTTTAGCCGCTTTGCCACTTTTTCCTTGAATCATGTGAGTAATCCAACACGATATTCCCAATAAAAAAAGAAAAAAATATGCATCGAGTCTGCATAATTTATGCGCATATTATGCTCTTTAGAGGGAGCTTCATCATTTCTTTTATTTTCGCTTGTGTGTGTGTGTGGGGGGGGGGGGGTGGAGCTGTGTTTTTAGTTCCTTTTACCTGTGCAAACCGTACCTTATCCAAGCACTATCATGAAAATGCAATTCAACGCCATTATAAAGATAATTTGAATAAATAGTACCGCGTAATAAAGACTGAAGTGCAGCAGTTTTTTTTATCAAAATGATGAGTTTGAAATTGCACAGGTGCCTTTTTTTCTCTTTCTTTTGTTTTTAATGAACAGTGACCCTTGTCGCAATCAAATTTTGCTTAAACATTAACTCACTCCGATAATATCATGAACTTGCAATTCAATTGAAGAAAACATACGACTTATTATAAAAATCTTCTAATTCTTAAGCAATAATTCAAAACCCACAACCCTAACCCATCACAAACGCATCATCGCAAGGTTATTCAAACGCAATAAGAATTTGGCGCGAATATTTTCCTCTTGATTTCGTGCCAAAACGGTAAATAATCAGTGAAGATTTGTGCGCAAGTCGTGAAAGTTTTGTCGCCGTTTTAGTATCACGTCATCCTACTCTCATGCACACTTGCTACATATGGTATTACCATTGTTTTAAAGAAGAACGTAAATATTTACAATTCCGTGTATGCTTGCTACAGATACACTCTATCATTGTTTTACCAAAAAAAAAAAAAAATGTAAAGGTTTATAAATTCCAGAACTTTAATTCTTATGATAGATTTGACTTTCATGGCACCTCTACATTTTAACTGTACTTTTCATGTCATTTCATGTCATTTCATTTTATTTCATTTCGAACAACACACAAAAAATCAAAATAATACAGTTACACAAAATCAGCACAATCAACTTTGTAACAAAGGAAAATACTGTTCACTGAAGTACAATAAATACTGTGACTTTTATGATTAAACCGAGTCAAAACTGTTGGAGCTGGAGGGGACTGTTGAAAAGCAGGGCTTATAATTTGCAGTCTCCCCGTGAGCAATAACTAATTACACAACTAAAGAACTTAGGCAGATAGCATAAGAAAAATGTAAGAGAGACAAAAAGAAACAAGACGCATGGGCTTACTGAGGTATAGAGAGGAGATTGTGTTTCGATAAATGATTTTGATGAGGAGAGAAAAAAAAAGGACTTTAAAACTGGGGCTTACAAGAATGTAAGTTATTTTGCCATATTAAGAATTCTTAATTCTGTATTAAGTACAGGTGTAAAAACTAAGGCTTCTTTTATACTGTTGTCAAGATTATTTCAAATGCCGGGGCCCGAAAACGAGAATATTATAGATTCAAACAAAAGATGGTCCAAGTCAATGGCAAGTATAGTATTCATGTGTCAAATGTCGGGTAAAATACGAATGAGCATTTTTGTTTTTAATGAACATAGAATTAAGCATATACTTATGAGGGAGAGAATGGTTGCTCAGTTCGTTTATAAATTGTTCTAGGTGCAAAATATACCAATAATATTTCTTTATAATATTACGTTCATAAAATAAAACAAAGGGCAGTGAGTTGGCTCAGTCGGTAGCGTGTCTGCCTCTGACCCAAGCGACTCGGGTTCGATACCCGAGTCTGGACTGAGCAATGTTCTGTGTAATCATACCGTCCCCTCTAGCAAGAGGCAAAACACTCTGTCCCTCGGATAGGACATAAAATGGAGGTCCCGTGTGTGAGAGAGTCACAACTCTTGCACGTAAAAGATCCCGTTTCATTCATTCATCGTAAAGAGCAGGGTATTTAACCCGATGAAGTGGTCCCACCTCATATCCAACTGGACCCCATGGAAGACCAGCTTAGTGTAGCTGAATATGGGCTATCCAGCCATCTTCTCAGATGGAAAAATTACAAACAAACAAACGAACAAACAAACAAACAAACAGTAAGCATATGCATAATTAATGACAAACAACGTGAAGGTGTGTTTTTTTTTTGCACTGACAATATAGTTTCTAGTAAGTAAGTATTCAATGCTTAAGTAAGGTAATAAATGATAAAAAAAAATGTAATTGAATCTAATTCTAAAAGAACGTATGTAGGAAGAGTCGTGTATCCACGCTGACTCATCAACTAATTCTTTACTTGTGCCGCTTGCGATTGGGTATTTTTGAATTCACACTCTTTCATTCATATCTCTCCCTGCCACTGTGCTGCGTACACCACTGCATGCGTTGATATACTGATATAGCGATGCATAAAGGTCAACCACGTATTCTTTGACCTTTATGCGTTGGGTGGGGTTTGGGGGAATGGAAGAAAAAATAACTCTCCTTACTCCACTAAAGTTCAATCGCAGTCTGTGGCGAATAAAGCATGCCGTGTAGTATTACTATTTTTTTTTTTTTTTAGATAACTGTGGGTTAGAGAAATTCCAACGATTTGTTTAATAGTATTATAAGTTGTGAACTACCTTGCAGTTGTTCAAAGTCATTCATACGATAAGTTGTGCACCGTGACCATTTCCTACACGATTGTGATTGCGAAGTAACTCAGCTAGGATAACAGTATTTTACCTTGTCTGCATGAAAAGCGACCCAGAGGACACCTCAATTCAGTGCATGTGCCCATCACCCTTCTGTTGCACGCTTGGACAAACAGACGCTAATAATTCCTAATTATTTCACGAACAAAATCTGTTTCTGTCGACTGACTTGGAATGTTGATATTTTTGATTGGTTAGCATGATTAGTGAGGCAAGGAATCAAACAGATATTTGTATGATTTTCTTTTTTTTTTTTTTGGAATGACACTAAGATAAGACGCGAGACTAGTGGACAATGACGACATCAATGCGTCCATACCAGCGTTTTCATTCGACGAGACCTTAACCTGCAGGGAAGTGATCTGATCAAACACAATTGTCTGCGACCCATTTCAGAATGGAGACAACGGAGACGCGGAACGATTTACGCGCGATGGAAGAGGAACCATCGAGCGAGAGCATGGAGGTGACTGTCCCAGACAATCCCGATATCTCTGAGAATGTAGCAGCGCCGAGCGGTTGCTCCTACCCTGTTCCACAGGAAAATGGTGTATCGACACCCCGCGAGCGTGAAACTAATGACTCACCAGTGAATAGTCCCAGCGACCAACTGAAGCAACAGAAAATGCCAAGCAATGCTCAACTCAGTGAAATTTCTGGGAATGCTGAGAATTCACCCGCAACTGGACTGGAAAGTCCAACTTTGCAAATCGCAAAAACTTCTTTAGATGCTGAGAGTGACACGCCGAAAGACGCGGAGCGGGACTCTGAATTGACTGAGAGCAGCGGCTCCACTACCGACACGCACGGGTCCGGTAGCGCCGGGAGTGAGGGCAGGCCGTCCGGCGGGCATGACCATTGGACGCGGGACGAGCTCATGAAAGGACTTGTGCCAACAATCATTTACATCAAGGACAATGCCGGCAAGGAACAATTTCAGTGCAAGCTCTGTGCAGTGTCCTTCGACAACCACTTCGACATCTACATCCACATGCGAATGCACGGCGGAGAAGATGGCATGCGAGTTCTAAATGAGCAGCGGATAATGTTAGAGAATGCAGGTAAGGGACAGGTGACAGTGAAAGGTAGGCCATATCAGTGTGCCATTTGCTCACGAAAGTTCAAATTGCCGAGGTCGCTAATTTTCCACGCTGAACAATATCACAAGGGCGAAAAGAACGTGCCCTTTCAGCTGGTGTCTGGCAAACAAGTTAGTCGAGAAATCTTGTCTGAGTGGAAGACAGGACTGGCGCCGCCGTCATCTGTGGCAGGGGTCTCAAATCGGAGTGCCCAAAAGCCGACAAACATACCTCCAGAAGCTCAACGTGCCAATCACACTACACCTGTCCACAGACCACCGCTTCCCCCAGCGTATGGGGGGAGTGCTACCGCCGCATTGCCATCGCACGCAATGAACGCGCCATTTCGCGATGGAATTATACCACCGGTGGAGATTGAAAAGGCTTAATACCACATTCGTACAATACAACTGTAGTAGAAGGTAAATATGGAGCTGCAATAGAGAGAAACGTTTTGGGTGACAAAGAGGAGAACGACCCCTTAGATTTATCGCATGGTTCGCAGAAAAACGTTGTAAACTATCTCAAATCGAACCAGGTACCACCAGGTGCCAAGAACCGCATGGCACTACCTGCAGCAAACGAATACACTTTCCTGGACACTTTGCCAGACGCTGGCGCCGCGTCCATGGGCTTAGAGCACCCTCTGGCTCCCGCTGCTGTTTACCAATCGTCCATTGACCGAATCGAGAAATTACGTTATGCACAAAACTCTATACATCACAAGCCACCGCCAGAATTAGAAACCAAAAGGGCAAATCGAAATGTTTCTCCATCACGCCTTCTTTGTTACGAAGACGAGTTGCCGAAAAGACCAAAATGTGACTATCTAGATGAAAATGACAAGTTCGGTAGCGAGGTGGACGATGTTCCAGACTCAGCATCATGGCCGCTGTTTCAGCTAGAGCTAGAAAGACAGTTCCACATCGAATGCGACTTCGCAGAGCTGCAGTTGAAACGAAAATACAGGAGGCTTGGGCTCAGCAGCGACCGCATGAGGAGAACCCGCAACGCTCGATTTCGTAGAGAATTTTCGTCAATTATGAGTCTCGACGTCAACCCGTATTTGGTACGCGAATGGGCGGCGAAGGAAATGGGGATAGACAGCTCGTCGGAACCACTCGACGACCTCGCCAAATTTCCGGACCCGCCCAGCGACGTGGGCCGAATCGAGAAGGACGCTTTTCTGGATAGGTTCGGCGATAGCGACCTCGGACAGAACCATGTAACTTTGCCATCATCTGAAGAATATCGACGCTCCTCTCTCGGCTACGACCAGGAACAAATGTATGGCAGTCGCTTCTCTCGAAGTCCGTCCCCTTTGCCCGCCAGTGATTCTCTTTCGGGCTTTCCTACGAACGGGCAAAGCAGGTACATGCCATTCCGTCCACCTGCCTCCTTTGGCCAGGACATCGGACCAGCGGGAAATAATGAGGAAACTTTTATGCCACCTGACTACGGGAAATGCCGCGAGGGAGCAGACCCCCGTACGTATCCCTCGCAGAAAGGGAAGAACATTACATCGCTTTTATCCCGATTGCTTACCCGTCCGTCTTCATATCGGCCTTGATATCATATTACAGTCCTACCTCTGTTATCCGGCCATGTCGGGACGTACGGATAAAGCGATTTACGGGTAACTTGATTTGGCCGGGTATGGGAAGAACAAAGTTTATGTACATGTACACGTAGATGCCGAATAAGTAGTATATAGCTAAACAGGTAGTGTTCACCGCAACGATGGTGTTATCCATGCTGTAGCATACGTAAAATCATAGTCGTTATTTAAAGGAAATTGAAATATTCTTTTTTATCATGTAAAAATTCATAACATATTATATGTTCCTTTTGGACTCTTGTAGGTAAATCATGTGAGTTTTGTAGGAGTTTTCAATGAGTTAGAAAATCACTTTTATTTTCGCGTCCTCACTGCGTGAACACGTCTTGGTGATAGAGAAAAATGACCAGATAATCGAGGTCGGGCTGTATTTTGGAACCGTGCTTATTTCCGAAATTGAGGAACGTTTGTTCAGCTATTAAGAACTTATGACAATCGTGACAACCGAGGCCACTATGATAATTATACAGTCGGGAAATGATGCTTCTCAAGAAATCAAATATTTGGTTATACAAAACAGACAAATATGTCAGACAAAAATGATTCTTTGGAAAACACAAACCCCAGATAGTTTTAAAATGAAATTTTGAGGTTCTCTATCCTTTTCATTTTAATGAAGGCATGATAACCAAGACCAGCCATGATATCTATGAAAAAAAAAGAGTGATTTTTTTTTTCTTTTAGCTCATTCTATTAATGAAGTTATCGTTCGATAGGAGCTTTGTAAAAATACATGCAGAAAAAAAAATGCAAAAGTAGGAACGAATTGAAGTGGTCTACTGAGGTTGTAATAATTCTACCGGAAATTGATATATCTCATTTTGCACCTTATTTAAAGACATTTAAATTATTTCTATGTGTCTACTCTACCTGATAATGTTACAATAACACAATAAGAAACCATTCACACGGAAGTTGCCCTCGATATTTTATTACGTATTTCTTAAGTTGTAAAAACAAAAGTATATCGCATCTGCTTATTTGCCTTCTTATCATCGCTATCTATAAAATTTACTTGTCACTAGAAGACATTGCGGCTCTGTCAATGTGTGAATATACTGGGTTAATGGCATGTTGAGGTGGTAAACGTAAGTGAATTATGATTAATGTGGAGTTACAGTCACGATCATACGCACATGTATCTTGGAGGTAGACTATATTCTAAAAGTTTTATTTTCTTACAGTTTTTCGTTTGTTTTGGAGGTGTGATATTGTGCAGTGTTTGGATGATAATATATTTTTTCTTTCTTCACAAGATAAAAGATATTCCATTCAGGTTTTTACATTTTTGCCAAAGTTATAATTATCGTCATCTAAAAGCTTGTTCTCGAGCAAAATGTAACCTTCGGTGCGGTTGGTATTCAAAGTTGAAATTAGAGGTCAAGCATTACACATGTTATATAAACAACCTTCACCTCTGCTCATAAAAAAGGTTATACAAAAACAATCTAACCCATAAATTCAGTTGCTGGGATATATGATGTAAATAAAATTGTCATATATCAGATTAACAATACATGCTTTAAACATTATGAAATTATACTTAGATACAGTATACATGCACACATACACACACATACACGATATGTTAATATAATATGGCAGCAATGGGCCATCTCATGACATATGTAACTCGGTAGAATTAGTACACTCTATTGAGTGGTGTAAAAATGACAGAAGAATACATGATTCTAATCTCTCATTCTAATCTGTATTATTCACATTTGCTTTGTAAAAAACTACGAAAACTGATTAGAAACAGCATGGTGTTGAAGACATATAAGAGGATTTAATGTATATATATATATATATATATATATATATATATATATATATATATATACACATCATATTCCTCGGTAATGGTTCATGATGATTGTTCTGAAGTTAGGTCGAAATTAATCAAGACTGTGACTTTGGTTGATTAACACTACTTCAATCCCAGCCGTCGTAGCTATCTGAGTATTCCATGTAACTTTGTTATTTCTAGCTTTCTAGAACTGATATATATAATGGAATAAGCATGAAGCATGACATTCGAATTGGTGTCCAGTCAGTGACATTCATTTTCATCATTTTTTGTTGTTGTTGAATTCAAGTTCGACGATTTTGTGCACGCTTCTTTTGGAATATCAGAAAAAATGTTTAAAAAAGAAGTACACGCTCCTCGATGAATAGTGGTTGTGCCCTATATATCATTTTTTGTGTAAATGTCCTTTATACTTTAAGATACCTTATGATAAGTATTTTGTGTAATAAACCTATATCTGCAAAATATGTATACCTGTCACGAAGTGCTCTAACCGTAAATAGATAAATTTGGATATATAACATGATTTGGCACTTTGTCTTTCGAGAGATCTATGTTTTACAAGCTCCTCATTTAAACGTATGTAGATCACTATTCCATATTTACTTGTTTTTAGGGGGCGGGGTCACCATTGCAAAGTATGCATTGTTTCTATCCATTTATATTCATGTATATTCTTACAAAAAAAAAATTATGATCTGCATTGCTAATAAACCCTTAACATTATAAGATTTATAAATGCAAAACATGAAATGGTTAGCAAACACAAGAACTAAACAAAATACAAACTTTGCTCATTATCTTACAGATCACACTTTTTTTAAAAAAAATAATGTTGCATCCAAAACTAAAGAAAACGGGGGAGGGGAGTTGAAAATATCGGGGATGGGGGGGGGGGGGATGAGGGCTAATGCCACATTCTTACTAAAATGTCAGGTGTTTTCAAACACAATATTGATACAGTGCATAATGATCACACCTATATTGTTTGATTTGTTTTATTTTGAGTGTATAATGAAAGCAAACGTTTAGCGTGCTTTTTTTTTTACAGGGTATACTGCGCCCCCTCCTCCACCACCCCCCCCCCCCCCACCACCGGCTCCCAGGGGCCTTATCAAACGACGCTAGAAATGTTCCCGCTCAAATAGCTACTCATACACAATTGTCTACTGATTGTATAAGCGTATTGACAATATGTGACCTTGGCATCCCACTTTCAGGGGACCGCTCTTCTTTAAAGGGGCATTCCAGACGATTTTCATAATTTCACACTATGTAGTACACAAATCAAGAGCTCCATGTGCAGATTTGTAGAATTTATCGTGGTCCTTAAGTAGAGAAACCAAGAAAAATCTTGAACAAATGTCACTGAACAGTGTGGATGACATAGGAGCCTCACTTATTTCAGAAATGTGGCAGTGTAATTTCATAACATACCGCTTGCATAACAAATTCACCCGAGTAGAACCTATGTATGCCTTCTTCTTTTGTTCTGCTTCCTTGAGCCCCAACTCGTGCATTCTTGTGGTGAGGCTGCCATGTCGTCATCTTCGTTCATTACAATTTGTTATGAATTTGGAAAACATTCTTATTCCCCATCCCATTCACTATAAATTCTGAAACGTTGTACTCCGTTGAGCTAATTTATAGTTGTTCAGGTGTAAAAGTCTGAAAATCATCCGGAGGTCTCCTTTAATTACTTTTCTGTGCTTTGAACCGCTGGTGGTTAATACCATAACATCAATAATTGCTTTTTTCGAAACGAAGCATTCTGGAGAATGGGAACAAAACAACTGCATACGCAGTGGATGTGCGTCTTCACGTTTGAGTGTGTGTGTGTGTGTGTGTGTGTGTGTGTGTGTGTGTGTGTGTGAGTGTGTGTGTGTGTGTGTGTGTGTGTGTGTGTGTGTGTGTATGTGCGTTTGTATGTACGGTATGAACGTGTATGTTGTGTGTCATGATGGGAGTAACAATAGAGGTACGTTTGATGGTAGGGCTTTAAAGGGGAAAGGGAGCTGTGAAAATGGAGGGTTTTGATGGTTTTGATAGCTGTAAAGGTATATTGTTGGCATGGTTAGTTTGGGAGAATCGGATGAAGTTCTAAAAGTATATCTTAGTTAGGAAGGGCAGTTATAGGGACAATTGGTTTAGGGTGGCTTTTGTTTCAGATATGATATACTGTCATTTGTCGGTTGGTAATTCGGTATACTATTTTTATTCTACCTGTTACAATGAAAAATGAAGTGTGTGTCTCATTTGTTTCCTTTGTTAATGTATATTTCCAAGTGCGGAAAAGTTACCTCAGGCATTTTTGTTTGTTAAGTTGTATAATAATGCCAAATTGAATTTGATTTGTTATCATATGAATGGAAGTGAATAAACATCATTGGGAAAAATGTGCATGTCTGAGTTGCAATCATGCCAAAGTTGTAATCATGTCAAAGTGTATTACCTGTGTTTGATTGGAAATGAAAAAAAAAACATGCATGTTCACATGCATGTGTGAAATGAAATGAAATGAGTTCACGAGAATACAATTTCTTTTACGAGGCTGTTTACGTAAGCAACGTCCCAACTTTTCCTATGTGCACCCCTTTTTTTCCTTTTTTTTTTTGTAAAGATCTATTAATGCGAAGATGTCATCTCCATGGAGCGACCCGACCTAGTTCCTTCGCTGTTCATGTACCAATATTGCCGGCAGGCAGGGGCAAATGGTTCTTTGTGAGGAAATCATTCTTTTGGAGAAGCATTGTATTTCCTTTTTGTACATTTCTTTTTTTTTTTCTTTGACAAAGAATTCAGGCAGAGACCAAGCACAAAAGATGCAGAAATACATGCATTCAACAATAAACATGTATTCCAGGCATGCTGGAGAGATAGCTAGTCTAATATACCGTGCTATATTCTACGTGTACCATCAACCGGGCATACTGTTTGCTGTTTGCCGTATAAATTCTAATTCAATAATTCTATCTATTGAGCTCAATAAGCTGGCATGAAACGACTGTGAACTCGGGTGCTGAAAAGGTCATCTATATGAATGCAAAGGCCGTCGTCAACAAAAGCCTACTTTTGCCTTGAAAGTTTATGGAATTATTCATCCATGGAAGGGGATTTCCAATTTGCCATACCCTACGGACAAACTAAACAAGAAAAGTTTACATGTTTGAAAGAGAAATACCAAACAGGATGAATTTCGGCTCGGCTCAATAGCTTTACATGCGGGTTGACTGCTTGTTCATCATAGAAGGCCTTTTATCGTTTTTCACTAACTAACCTTTGTAAAAGGCAGACGCTTTGTAAACACGCACAGAATTCACCACACACAACCGATCACGTATATATATATATATATATATATATATATATATATATATATATATATATATATATAGTTGAGACAAAGTAGATACTTTGTCTCAACTATAATTTCACTTAAGATGACAGAGGCGTGCGGTAGGAATATCAGCATCATCACACTATATATATATATATATATATATATATATATATATATATATATATATATATATATATATATATAAAGACAGTAGGACAAAGGGATAGACCCACCATTCTGCTTTGCACTATAACCTCTGATTGCTGCTAAAGTTGAGATATTTTCTCCCAGACGAGAGCGTACTTACTATCAAACAAAATCAACCAGTGTATCCTTTTTTTTTCTTTTGTTAGTTGTAGCTCAAATGCTTGAAAACTGAATTTGTAATGTAAACATCGAGACATTGTTGGGAGCTCAATAAGTCTGTTCGATAAAAGACTGGAAATATATATATATAAATATACACACACACGCACACACGTGTATATATATATATATATACACACACACACACACACACACACACACACACACACAGATATATATATATATATATATATATATATATAAGGTATATATATATATATATATATATATGTATATACTATATATATATGTAAATATGGTATATATGTATATATATATATATATATATATATATATATATATATACATATACATATATAAACATGTTATATACATTTTAAAGGCTAACGTCACATCATAAGTCCACGATTATTTATGATAGACAGCGTCATGTCATGTAAGTATTTATAATACACATGTACCTGGAATGTGGTTTGCATACAGCTTTATTAGGATAGCTATCTGATTAATATAGGGAATTGTGTTTTGATACATTTTACGTGTTATTTGAAGACAGTAGTAAGAAAGTCTAATTGGTGAGTGCGTGTGTGTTTGTGTGTGTGTGTGTGCGCGCGCGCGTATGTATGTTCGAATAGGAAGGTAGGTAGGGGTAAAGTCACCTTTAAACATGTGACATAAATTGATCAGGGTACGCATATTAAAGGGGTAATACAGCTTTAATTGAGATGGGGATTAAAGGGGCATTCCAGACGATTTTCATAATTTCACATCATGTAGTACATAAATTGACAGCTCCATGTATAGATTCGTGGAATTTGTTGTTGTCCTTGAGCAGAGAAACCAATAAATATAGCAGTGTAATTCCATTACAATACTGCCTGCATGCTTAATAAGTTCACCTGTGAAGAATCTATACATGCCTCATTCTTTTGTTCTGCTTCCTTGAGCCCCAACTCATGCCTTCTTATGGCGAGGCTGCCATGTCATCATCGTTGTTCATTGCAATTTGTTATAAATTAGAAAAAAAAAAACATATCTCATTCCTCATCCCATTCACTATAAATTCTGAAACTCTATACTCAGTTTAACTAATCTATAGTTGTTCAAATTTAAAAATCTGAAAATCATCCGGAGGTCCCCTTTAAGCTTTTCACTTTTGAGAGATAATGAGAAACCACTTAAGAATGTTAAAGACCATACAATTCTAAGAGGAATCCAAAGTTTATTCGATGAAAATCGGTTTTGAAATGACTGAGATATCCAAAAACAAAGTAAAAAAGAAAAGCGATCCTTATTAAAGGTAGGTACCACCATTTATTAGGATTGCTTTGTTTTGGATATCTCAGCCATTTAAAAACTAATTTTCATCAAATAAATGTTGAATTCCTCTCAGAATTGTTATGTATGATCTTCAATATTTCATAAGAGGTTTCTCATTATATCTCACAAAAAAAAAGTTGGAAACCTGAAGTCCCATCTCAACCAAAACTATACCATCATCCCTTTAAATAGCCTGGCCTGCTTTACCCCAACGGATCACAATCAGCCGCCGCAGCACACATGTCAGTGTGGGAAGACGATCGGTGCTGTTTGCTGTCCGTTTATAATCGCGTTTGAACCGTATCGCTGGCGCACGCTGCCAAACTATCGCCACTCTACAACAGCGGAAATTTGTGGTTGTTATGAACCCATCAAGGCGACGAATACGGTAACTGCCACTCAGACAGCACACAGGTGAGCGCAGTAAGAATGGTAAAAGATATGATAAGCAGACCATACAAGTGATTTTTATTAAAAATCGAAATCACAATCATTTGACAAAAGGCACAGTGCCCGAAAATTGGTGAGCTTTGTAAATACACTGTTGGTATTGACAGCATGATAAATTTCTGGAGTTCTGTCGTCCTACTATTGATGGTATTATTTGACCAACATGTGGACTACAAAGTATTTAAAGGCATTATTTGCCATTTACAGATGAAACGAAACCCAGCTTTAGTGCTTCAATATATTTCTGGGTGAAACAGGCATAATGAAATTCCTTCAATCAAATCTCTGGGTTCGATTTTTTGAGGTAAACTCACTTTGAATTTACACATCGCATAATTTCTAGAAATGTAATTGATTTCTCCCTACACCGGGTACATGAAATATGATTATATATATATATATATATATATATATATATATATATATATATATATATATATATATATATCATATTATATTATATTCCATCAATTACCAATCCTTTCTGTTGTCATAACTTTTGAAAACAAAGCAAATACAATTAGGACAAAATATTAATTGTACCGTATGGAAACTAACAGAATTATCAATTAATGGATCTGTGACCTATCGACCTAGCGAGGAAATGACCATTGTATGTAATACAGATATCTAGTATGAAATATCCACACCTTTACTACATATTTTACGATAATGATAATGTTGTTTTTCTCGTGGATTCTATACGAAACGTTTATAAAATCAAGTCCTTCATTGTTGGAGACAGCATTGGCACAAAATCAACCTGGGATTTATTGTAAAAGAAAGCAATCATAAAGTCATAATAGCTTTCATGAGTAGAAGTGCACTATGTATAGAGACACCAGCAGATATTTAAAATAAGATTATCACTCTCGTGAATAATACTAAAATGATACAAAGATTTATGAAGAGTTAGGACTATTTATCATGGAAAACTGTCGATAATATCTCAAAAAACACAAGAGTAGAAAAGTGAACACTTTCATCTGGACAATAACGACATACCACGACGGCCAATACGTTTGGATGATAAATTTGCAAACGTCGTCAGTCCCGCGTTTAGTATCCCAAATACATTCGAGTACCACCAATTTTATGAATCTTCCACGCAGGTCTACCCTTTACGAAGAGCGTTCACTAAGTGAACAAAGTAATAGCATTGCAACCCATTAAGCGTATACATTGATATATCGCTTCAAACAACAACATTTCCTCAAACTCGCCAACGTTATTCCCATTTACAAAAGATTTTTTTTTTCAAATAAGTGCATTTTCAGGCCAATATTAGAACTACAAGGTATTTCTAAGATTCATGTGAGAATTTATGCAAAGGGCTAGATCATGTTGTTGTTTTTGTTTTTTGTTTTTAATTAGCATCTTTTATTATCAAGACCTAAGTCGATGCAGGGTGGAGTTGAAAGCGGACATTCAAACCGTACGCTTATCGCATCAATTCATGTATTGCTATGACAATAACTCTAAGTTAAAACCTCAAAACAAAACATGCTATGGGATAGTACATGAACTTAATATCAAACACGTTGATACTTCTGACCTTTAGATGTAAATTCATAAACATAATTTGTACATTATGCGAGGTCAAGTTCTTTTCTGGGTGAAAATTCTGGTTGAAATAAAAATGCAGACTATTCAAGTTGTCACGATGATTCAGTCGTCATCAATGTAAGTAGAACAAGTTTTGTTGAATTGTGAAAAGCCAACTTAAATAGAAAATGAAATCATAGTACTTCAATTCATCCATACTCTCTATGCAATAAACAAATCGATCAAATTACTAAGTATTGCTATCGAATTTCGACGAACATGATAAAAATCATAAACTTTTTGTTTGTTTGTAGAGAATTTCCAGTAAAATAAATGATAAATGTATACTAACAAACTCCAAAAGAAGTATAGACACTCATTGAGATTCTGTTTGAAAACAGATAACAACGGTAATGAGCAGCGTTCTTTTTTAAATGTATTCCACATTATGGGTTCACTAAATTAGAAACTTCGCTCACCAACTATGCAAACCTTATCTTTAACACGTGACAGGCCTATGGTGGAGCTTAAAGTTCGTGTGCCCCCTTTTGCAACCCTGAACATTAGATTCCTTTCACAAGATGTTATGTTGTACAATTTGAATAGGTCATTCATACCTTTGCTCAGAATGTTAAAACGGGAAACTTCATCATGGCGGACGGGAAAAACAACCTTTAAGACAGCTGACAGATTTCGAGTGAATTCATTCGAACTCCGAAAATAATTCCAACAATTACTTTTTGTACAAACGCCGGGGAGCTCATTCTCGGATGGCATGGAGTTGGTTTTTCTTTTCTTCTTTAAAAATTCTGAAATGTATTACCGTAACACTTTATAAAAGGCAGACATTATTCATCAATCATGCAAAATTTTTTGACTTGTGCAAAAGTTATGTGACCTTTAAGGAACATCAGCAACAGAGCGCCAGTTAAATTTTGAACCGACGGGGAGAGTGTAGTATAATACGCATGTGCTGAATAGATATGAGCCGAATCTTTAAGTTCCCGAAAACCAACAAGCACATCTTATAATTATGTGAACCTCTGCAAACATTAACAAGCAACCGGGTTTTTTTTTAAATGTTTGAGTAATTTAGATGCATATTTCATCTTTTTGCTCTAAGAAGGACAACATGGAGTAATCGGCTTTGAACGAGCTGAAGTGTAGCTCTCGCTTTTAAAAGCAGAGTTGAGATAGTCTTACCTACACAGTGCTCTTGTTTTAATCGCTAAACACGTTAAAACTTCAATCATTGTCATTTAACAGACAGTAATACCATTTCATTACATATTTCACTTCAACTCGTATATCAACATGTACCAAATTTCGCCATTCAATTGATTTCCATTTCGTTGACGCCAATTAAGCTGTCTCAGCTCAGAAATCAATCACACGGTATTTACCCGACATCACAGGCAATGACACGTGCAGCTCTTCGATGGTTGATTGTTGGCAACAGTTTGACGGATGGGCGGCAGAACTGCGGGCATGTACAACGGCATTGGTCGAGTCTGGTCGGCATTCGTGTCGAACCTGGTACCTCTGGTTCAGCATATCCCGTGCACTCTCCGTGTCAAAGTATGAATTCATTAGCGTGATATCGTTAGGCCAATTTATTCTGTCTGAACTGTCCTTATGAATTCTATGGTTAACTAAACCATTAATCACGAAGTAAATAAATGCATGCTTGGATTAAAAAAAAGGCTGTCACAACGTCATTCTCGTTCAAAAATTACCTATTCATATTCAGAGACTGTCACAATGATCGTACACTTGATAAAAGCAAATGATATCGAAATTGCATCGTCACTAGAGGGAAGACCTTACTCGAGTCACATCAACCTTATTAATAGGTATTTAGAAACCACGGGAAGGACTTCTGTACAATCTGTAACACGCGGCATCTGCCATTTTGAACGAGTTTCCACAATTCATTTGACGAAATAATGAAAGGAAATGAAATGAAATGAAATTTATTTACCAAACAATATCATCATAAACATTGGCAATATAGTCAAAAATAGTACATAGTTCAAGAACACTACTGATTAAAAAGAACCGGCAATAGCGTGCAGACTAGTCGAGGCCAGTCCTTTAAAAAATATAAATCATATATTATATATTATATATTATATATTATGTATTATATATCATATATCATATATTATATATTATGTATTATGTATTATATATATTATATTACATATTATATATTATATATTATATATCATATATTATATATTATATATGCAATATTTACAGAAGTAATGTTATATATACATATTTACAGTTTTTCATTTCGGGGTCATTTATACATTATTCGACAAGAGATACTTTCGTAACGATTTTCGAAAAGCGTTACTGGTATTCACACTTTTTACATCTTGTGGAAATTGTTCCTCTTCAAATCATACTGCCCTCATATGACATAGATTGTTTTCCAGTTTCAGATCTGATTTTTGCTGATTTATAATTCATATACTAATCTTATTATCAAGCATCAATCATTCATTTCCATAGCATAAACGGGATAACCGATGGTCGACTTATTTCATGGTGTCTGTGGATCCACACAGCTTGGAGAATCGTTCTTTATACTCCGCATAAGCAACCATGGTCTGATCAAGGAGATTAATGGTCCTCAAATGGTGTTGAATTTTTGGAGGATATATATATATATATATATATATATATATATATATATACATTCTTTTTTGCAGACAATAAAATATTGCTTCTTTAACCAAAAAATTGAGGTTGCCTGTCCTATGATAGTGTGCATCGCGCTTGGCAAAAGGGAAGAAATATTCAGTGAAATTCAAATTCATTGCAATCTATTATCATTTTTCTTCCACATAATACAGATGTAATAATGTTACAAGTGATCCTGTGTACACAATGGTTATAACAGGGAAAATATTCTCAATCAGAGTAATTCATAAATAATGTACAGCATGGATCGGTCCTTGGACAATTAGAATTCGATGTATTTATGATTATAATCTCTAAATAAGAGCTCATTGCAGAAAGACGGTTATTCCTATCATTTTCTGTTGATATGAGACCCTTTAACATATAAAAAATCAATCACTGTCAGGCAATTTAAAGGGGATGGCTAGTAACTGATCAGTGGGAATCAGTGGGAATGCTGGGGTATGATTGTTCCAATCCTTGTGGGATTCATTTAAGAGTACATTATATATCTATTGTTGTGTGAAAATCATTTGCTTCAGAATGGTCTCATATTCAAGTAATGTGCAGTTTAATCACCCCGTCACTGTACAGGCATGCTAACCTGGAAACATCAAGCTGCACATTACTTGAATATGGGACCATTCTGAATCAAATAATTTTCACACAATATATATAATGTATAGAAAGGAATCGGATCAAAATATTGCGTTGTTAGAGGACTGGCAAAATGTATAATGTCCAAAATACCGCGCTGGTAAAGCTTATCTTGTTCTTGGTATAGGTTTTTACAACATTATATTTTTATTATATATATATATATATATATATATATATATATATATATATATAATATTGTTATATGTTTGTTTAGTTAAATAGAAAGCATGAGGGAAAAATAAACATCCTTGGATCACTGAAGGAATTATGCATTTAATAAACACTCGTAATGAATTTGTATAAGTTAGTGGTTACAACTAAAATTGCTTAAAATTGTAATTACTGCATGTATGAAAGGAATATATAGTAATATATGGTTATTAATCGAATTTGTATATCACGTAAAATGTATAACTTCAATATATGTATGACTAATACAACTAATGTAGGCCTAAATGGTTTGAGGAAAGTTATACATGATAAAACAAAAAACAATATTAAGGGAAATTGTATCCATTGTTTAGAATTTAAGATATAGGACTCACCAACGATGACGTGTGACGCTTTTAATTCATACTGTACAAATAACGGTCCTCAGTTAGCTTCTAAGATTCACATAAATTCGCATTTCGCTTCATTTCTTCCATCACATCTTCAAAAGATTGTTTTCTTACCCCAACAGATGACGAGGAAATATTGTAGGTTGTCTAAAGTTTGAAACAAAGTGCATGTACAGGTCATGATGGAATTTCTATTTGCTTACTGAAAATGAATAAGCGAATAACCTTGTTATTTTCAAACGTGTTTAATTTCTGTCTCTCCTCAGGTATACGTCCGAATTCCCTAAGACAGCGAAAGTAGTTCCAGTACCTAAAAAGAGAATGATCCTTCTGTTTAAGTAACATAGACCAAAATGTATACTGCCCAGTACGTCTATTTTTTTTTTTCGGGGGGGGGGGGGAGGAATTGTTTATAACATGAAGGTATAATTTTCTTTAAACGAATGATCTACTCAAATCAAATCAGTTTGGTTTCAGAAAGGAATATTCCACCGACCTGATAATACCTAAATTATTAGAGAAAATTACTGAATCATTGAGTTTGAATATTTATGGATCTTTCCAAAGCATTTCTATACAATTATAGATCATGCTATTTTGCTGAATAAGTTACAAAGCATTCGTGGTTAAGCCCTTTCATGAATTGTTGATTATTCATCTTAGAAAGTGGTATGTACTCTTCTATTTTTCCGAATCTGGGCAGTCTTATATTGTGTATGGTGTTCGTCAGGGGTCAATCCTGGGCCCTTTGTTGTTTCTTATATAAATCAATAATATCATAAATTCCTCTGGCCTGCACTCTTGATTTGGCACTTGATGTATTTTCCTTTTTTCTCCTTTATTCCTCTTATTCTTCCTTCCTAATTTGACCATATATGTCAGTTGGCATGGGCTCTTTTCATTTTGTTTAATATCTGTTCATTAATTTCATTAATTCATTATTCCTTCTCTTATGTTTTTTTCTGAGGGTCCAATATCGAACAAGCTTTGCCTTTTAGTGGGACCCTCCATTTCCATTTCCATCCTTATTTAATTTGCATTATATATATCTATGTACATATCAGAAAAATACAATTATGTTTTTCTTCATTTTGTTAATTTGCCTTTTTGAAATTATTACAGATAAGTTCTGCTTATACATTGTATATAATTTCCTTTGCTTATTTGATGGAAATGAAAATAAATTAGAATTTGAACTTCAAACTTTGAAGTTCATAATTTATCATTTTCCAAAGATGTTAACATCTTTTATTTCCATGAGGACTTTGAAGCGCTGATTTATATTCTAAACAGGGAAATTGATATAATTTCTAAATGGTTTGTATGTATGTAGTAGATTGTCCTTAAATGTTGGCAGGACAAAGTGTTTACGTTTTAAACGTATTTTTTTTTCACAAATTGATAATACTGATTATGATGTATGTATTGACTGCTCTTCACCAAGACAGAGAATGGCAACATTTACGATGTACTTTAAGAAAGTTTGTTCTATGTCAAAGGTTTACCTTGGGCCATCTTCCCAGTCGAGCTCTGCTAATAAGGGAGTTCATGGTTAGCGCATGTCTCATTTGACCCCTACACCACAGACTTTCAAATAACATGGAAAGGACCTGTGACAGAGCATTTTTTTTTTGTTGTTGAAGCATGCCACCTTTGTAATCAACATGATCAATATCAATGAAATGCGTGTGCAGCTTTTGTTAAGCATTATTGATGAATCACTTTCACCTGTGCGTTCTAACAGGGTGAAACACACAACTTAACATTCCAAATCCTCATTTGCCTGAGGATTCTTTTCGTTTGAAAGTCAATGGCAAATACACAAACATTCTCATTTGACCTTTATTTTGCACATGCGCAAATCGCAACCGTGAACTATATAAAGATGGTCCTTGCATTGCCTATTTTGTGCATACTAGTACCGCTGTATGTATTTTCTGAAAGCTTATTGGAAGTGTTTACCTTTTATTATTATAGTATACCTTCAATTAGGCATTACTTTTCTTTTATGTTATAATACGCCATAACGTGTACAAATGGGCAGGAACAATTCATGCGATTATATTCATAACATTTGTTAAATTCTCTTACATATTGTATTGAAAATTGTAATGCAGAAATAAACGGAAGTGAACTCGATTCCAGTCAGCTATTACGATATTAGAATATAAATTACACAGCTGGTCGGACGGATTGGACATTGTCATGTTCACATATGGGAATGTTTGTCTCTTAAGAAACATTATATATATATATATATATATACACACAAACACTCACACATATATATAATACACATAATGTTCATAGTGGCAGTCCGTCTGCATAATTTCTCATGTAATAATAATTTGCAAATCATAACACGATATATATATATATATATATATATATATATATATATATATATATTCAATGGAATTGATTTACACGTTTTTATTTTCTTTCTTTGAATCTTGTATATTGTAATCTGTTTATTGATATTTTATGTGGTATCAGTGATTTCTGTATGAAATTATGTTGGAAGAAAAATTGATTAAAGAAAAATATACTATATCATAGTTTATTTTATTAAATAAGCTATAGGGAGATTCAGTATGATAGTACATTTAACATATAGGCCTATATGTATTTATTTTCTAAAGCAGTGCTATTTGTCGATGATTTCTTAAAGGGGAAGGCTAGTAACTGATCAGTGGGAATCAGTGGAAATGCTGGGAGATGATTGTTCTAATCCTTATGGGATTCATTCAAGAGTTCATTGTATATCTATTGTTGTGTGAAAATGATTTGCTTCACATCGGTCTCATATTCAAGTAATGTGCAGATTAATGCTCCGTCACTGACCAGGGACGCTAACCTGGAAGCATTAAACTGCACATTACTTGAATATGAGACCATTCTGAAGCAAATCATTTTCACACAACAACAGATATACAATGAACTCTTGAATGAATCCAATAAGGATTGGAACAATCATCTCCCAGCATTTCCACTGATTCCCACTGATCAGTTACTAGCCTTCCCCTTTAAGGAGTGATCTCATCAATCATATTGTATGTTATCTATTTGGTATATATTTCATACATATTTCAAGTTTGAGTTCAGTGGTCATTATCTCAAAATTAATTCAGTAGTTTGCTTCCCTTTTCTCACTAGTCTTTCACTGGCTCGTTACACGCAAACTTTTTATACAATATACACATTGCACACACACATACATCTATAAGCTCAAACACACGTATGAGTTCAAATTAATCATACATTGATTACAACTAAATCCTATCTAATAGATGGATATAATTATATACTTATAATCATCCAGCAGAGGAAAAGATCCATCACACATTATGTACTTTCTCTGAATCATAAGGAGTTTTGTATTGAATATTGAAATTTGTACCCTTGTTCCCCTTCCTTCTGTACTTATTTACTTCCCTCCCTTGATTTTTCTATATTTTGTCTCCTTTACCGTACATCTAGTACTATTCTATTTACATCTATATTCGTATATATTTTTTTTATGAGATATGTTTTTATGAGAGAGTTGCACGATCAGAATACATGTATTTTATATCTACATCACCTATCAGTACAGTGAGCTCGCGACTGATTTAGAAAACTATTTGTCGAAGGTATCACTATTTCGTCACTACGAGCAGGCTTGGGTTTGGAGTCCCCGCTGGCGTCACAGACCTTACCTCCAACGGGTCAGCAACAGACATGTATGCCGTGGGTATTGGGGAGCTACAGTGTTCCAATTGCGCCATACGGCTGCGTAAAACGCCATAGAAGGTTTGCGCATAGTGATTGTCACACCAACGCAACGGTTTAATGATGCAGAAATGTATGATAATAATGAAATAAGGCAAACAGGGTACAATTTTTCCCCAGTAAAACTACTTGTTACTTGCAGAGACACTTGAAAATGGGAGACACCGCCATTGCCCATATAGAGAAGTACTGTGTTCACATTTCTTTCTCAAAGTTTTTTTTTTTTTTTATAATTACGTTTAAACGATTTGTTGTTACTGTTGCTGTTCTCTGTAAAACATTGCGTTTTACTGACGATTTTGTTCCTAGATGGCGTATTATGTAATTTTGATAAGACGAACAGAGAATACTAAGTAGGGACAACATAAATGAATGACATTATTCAAAGTTCAGTTTGTGTTGTGTGTGTGTGTGTGTGTGTGTGTGTGTGTTAATATTTGTATCTGTTTGTAAACAGGATATAATTCAACTGTGTCTTTTTTCTCCGTTGTTTAAGTTTCTCTCTACATTTTTATCCCTGAGTTTTTGAGATATAAACTGTTTAAAGGAAAAAAGTAACTTAAAAAAAACAACAACCTTGAATTATGTTCAGTTTGTTACCACGGATGCTATGCCAGCCGATATGATTATAAGAACACTCGTTTCAACTTTCGATTATTGAAATAGATCTTTTCGTTGCGTTTTCCTTCGTATAACATTCACTTCCAGTCACCTCAACCACTTAATTCTTTGAACTGCGAGAGCGAATATTTATGAAATTTTATTGATTTTAAACTCGTCTCCAAACACAAGTTGTTTTTTTTCTTGCAAATAATATCTTCAAGAGGCTCCTTGCTTGCCGCAGTTAGCGGTTGCAGAAAAAAAAAAATACACAAATTAGTAAAAAAAAAAATTCTCATACATATTTTGATCTAACAATTTTTAATTAGTGAAGTGAGGACCAATTCACATCACCACGAAAATTGACATATTTTGTTTTTCTCTTTCCGTGAATGTATGTGTGCGTGTGTGTGTGTGTGTGTGTGTGTGTGTGTGTCAGAGAGAGTGTGTATGCGTGTGCTGTGTGTGTTATGATGTGTTAAGAAAGAAAGAAAAATGTCGCTTCTTTGGTCAAAATAAGAGTCATAATGTAAGATTGGCATTATTTTGTTCAATGTTTGTGTATAATGCATTTTGTCTTTGTATAATGTTTTGTTTTTGTGAATGTGAATGTGAATTTTGTGGTATCGAAAGAATTCGAATAAAGAATAAAAAAAAAAGTATTTGTGTAGACATTAGATGTCTTTGGCCAAAAGATGACTGTTTGTTCAAAATAACCATGAATGCACTTTCAGCTGAAATTAGGGCCATGTCACACATAAAATACGCGAAGACGGGTCGCCAGCCTCCAGTAACCAAAACTTTCTGGAGACCATTTATAACCAATCGGCGACCAAACCCCCAAACCAGCGATCTATTTCAATAGGGATCCCCCAGGGAAGTATTTTAGGACCTCTTCTCTTTTTGATCTTTGTCAATGACCTTCCGAGAGTCTCAGAGTCACTCACAATGATACTTTACGCAGACGACGTCCACCATCTTTTTTGCAGATACAAGCTTAGACTTTTGTCTGTAGCAAATACTGAGCTGGAAAAGGTTTCAAACTGGTTTAAAGCTAATAAATTGTAACTCAATGTACTAAGACTAAGACTAAGTACTAAGACTAAGTATACGTTGTATAATATAAAGAATAAAACTGTCTCTGCAGATGTAAAACTGAAACTTAATAACGATGATATTTCACAGGTTGACAATGTCAATTTCCTTGGTTTAATTATTGATCAGAAAGTATCCTGGACCAGTCATATACAATATATTTCCCGCAAGATAAGCATGAATATTGGTGTTATGCATAAGCTACGTACTTATGTTAACATTAAATGCCCTGCATGCAATGTACAACACCACTATATTACCTACTATGACTACTGTATCGTCATATGGGGTCGTGCATCTGCCTACCTTTTAAAGCTACTAGTGGTGTTACAGAAGCAGGTTATTCGTCTTTGTACTGGCTCACATTATCGTGCGCATACAAATGATATATTCCGACGCCTCGCCGTCTTATCTCTGTCTGATTTGGTTTTGTATAAGACTGGAATTTTTGTGTATAATTTTATTCATAATAAACTTCCATCTGTTTTATGGATTATTTCAAACGTTGTAATGAAATTCACTCAAAAAAAAAACACACACGGTATCAATCTAATATTTATCCATTTTGTTTCCGAACAACTCGTGCCCCAACACAGTCGATAAGGTTTCATGGATCTAATATCTGGAACTCCTGAATTCCAGAAAATCTTAAAAAGCTGCCTCTGCCAATTTCAAGAAAAAATGTCGATATGCTCTTGCCTTCTCCTCATTTTAGTCAAAATAGGAAATTTGAATTACATTTTTTATTATGCATTTTATATGTGCTGCAATCGGTAATGCTTTCTCGTACTATTAACACGTATATTTGTAGTCTCGTTCTATATACCTCGTTTTGTTTTGTTTGCTTTGCTTCATGTGGTGTTATTTGTTTTGTCCTCTGTCTTAGTATGTTTTATTCTCTCCATGTTACCTTTATGTTGTCGGTAACTTTTTTCAATTTTAATTTTGTGTTTTGTGCTTGTTTTGATATGCTTCATTCTCTCTGTGCTCCTCTTATCATTTGGTATTTCAATATTTAAATTGCAATATGTGTATGATTTGTTTTCAAGGGTACATTCTTTTTCAACAAGCTCTGGCTTTCTCAGAATTGTACCTGCTACATTTTGTAAACATTTTATATACAGTGTATATCCAAACGATTTTTATTACTGAATAAATGTATGAATTGAAATGTATGAATTGAACAAATTGCTGACCGATTACCAACCGCAGAGGGCTTTGCAAACGTTTTTGCGAGCATCAACAAAAACGCTGATGAATAGGCGACTGCTTACAGAAAGGTTTGCAAATAATAGTCTTCAACTGGTAGGCAAATGAAGACAATGAAGGCATTGTGAAGACGACTACAAATTAGCCGCCGATTGGCACGTGATTGGTCGCTGATTTTCATTTTAGGCTCTGCGATGATTATTAGGCCCTACATTACTACAGGATTACACATGATGTAGGCATGTCTAAGGGTTTTTCAATAGTTATTTTCATGAATATGAAATGTGGTTAGGGACCACTTTGCAAATGGTCTGCAATCACTTTTTATTTCATCGGCATTTGTTCGGCAACATGGTTGACGACCAATTATCATCCTTATGACTCCAAGTGTTGCAAGTGATGTTATTAGTACACTGTATATGTATTATCATTTCGATTATTTTGTACATAAAAATGGACTAAATATAAAGTGCAATAATCATTGTAACTTTGTTATGTTTGCTTTTTACTTTTGTGAACAGAAAGTGGAAATAAATTCAATTCAAATCAAACCAAATCAAATCAAATCCTGCCAAGGGCCAGAAATCACTGCAGACAAGTCCTACAGAAGGTGAACAAACCAGTCGGTGACCGGTTGCCGGTTTACGACCAACGAAAAAAAAAAAAAAATCGTCAACCAGTTTGGTCATCAAAAGGTTTCGATGCAGCATCGGAAACTTCTGGCTCACCAAAACCGGTCGCCGACCGCTGACAACCATTTGACAACAGACAAACCTTCTTTTTTTTTACGGCCTGTGACAACAAACTGCCGATCAGTGATTTCAGATGTCGTAGAATGGTCGGCTACCGGCTTTTGCTTATGTGTGAGCATGGACTTTATCCGTCACTAAGCTAAACGTTTATCGACATGAGGAAGAGATACAGGTGAATTACCCTTTACTTTCCCTTCATGTTTGTTTGGTTCTGTATAACGCCTTTCCCCTGCCTTTGTACCTCGCCTTTCCCATCCCTAGCATCTCGTTTTGAGGTAAAAGTGGGTGTACAATCGATATACATTTTCATTTCGCTCGAGATCGAGATCAAGTGCTGCGTTTACACCATGTTCCCGGAGGCCACAGCAGCCCCGTTAGCCCGAAATGCAGTGCGCTGTTGGTAGATGAGAAATTATCCTGGTTTTTCCCTCTTCGTATCCTAGTCTTGTTCGTTCCCGTCCTCGACTTTGTTTCTAGGAGTTAAAGACGAGAACTTATCATGGCGAAAACATATTGAGTGTGTCTTTTCCTCAATGAGGAAAACAATTGGAATCATATTCAGAATGAGGCAACTTGTGCCTAGACAAGTCTTACAATTATTACTCTTATCCTTCCGCGTATGTCTTATGGACTAGAAGTTTTTGGGATTTACATACCACTCATATCTTCAATCTATATTTTTGTTACAAAAGAATTTAGTGCGTGTAATCTGTTTCATGACCTAAGAAGCATACTGGCCCTTTATTTCTTCGTTTCATCCTAGATGCTTAGACTATACCAATTTGTAATTGGAGCTGTAATGTTTGACCTAATCCATCATACTTTACCCCACGATATCTCCGATTATTGTTTTAAAATTGAGCATAATTATGATACAAGGTTTAAAAATAATATGATTTATAAATCAACAAAAATCAGATCTTAAACAGGTAAACACGCCTTGTCATATGCAGGCAGTATAATTTGGAGAGGATTTTAACATTATGTAAAAAAGATAAACACCCGTAACGCTTTTCGGATATCATTGCGAAATGTATTATAGTATAAATGATCCCCTATGAACACATGTAAATATGTACATATAACAATTCTTCTGTGAATATTGTGAATACGTTATATTATGATATATATCATTGAAAGGACTGGCCTCGACTAGCCTGCACGCTATTGCCAGTTCCTTTTTGCCAAACTATATTTCAACTTTTCATTGTTGTGACTTGTTGACGATGTTTGTTTGTTTGGTAGTTAAATTTCATTTCATTTCATTTCATTTCATTTTATTTCATTTCATTTCATTTCATTTCATTTCATTTCATTTCATTTCATCTCATCTCATCTCATCTCATTTCATTTCATTTCATTTCATTTCATTTCATTTCATTTCATTTCAATATTTTCAGTAGCGTCCCGCTACTGACCGCCTCCAAGTTTTGTTACGGCCTATTGCATGCCGTTGTGTTTTGTTGCGTTGACCCCGTTTTATTGCAGCATAAAAGGTTTCTCATTAGCACCGGGACTTCCGTGGCATTTTTTTTTTTTTGGACAATATCAAAAATCTGACACACGGCATCCACGGCAATCACGGCCTGTCACGTTTGTCTATCCCGTGGCCCGTCTCAACGCGTTGTCTCACGCCCATCCCGCTTTGTCCACGGTGGTCTGAAACGTGCATGGCCGCCGGGAACATGGTGTATAGACAGATTTAACATTATGTGTGTTAAATGTAACATCGATCAATAGTGCCAACGGAGGACCACATAGACAGGTGTAGAAAGTATGTTTTGATGGTGTTGAAAAGTGTTCACCTAGCACTTCGTGGTGTTAATTGGACACTGTGGCTTGTGGTATTTTTGACACTGCGCTGGTGTGTACTAAACAGTGACAGTACATGGTGTTGATTTGATATTGCTGGTGTTAATGTCAATGGTATAAAACCCGCCCAGTGTCAATAGGAGACCACACCAACTGGTGTTACTGTGGTGTAAATGTGTTCAAAACTTTCTTCTTCTTTTTTTAAATCAAGTACTTAATCGGAAAGTTATTGTTCGTCTTATTGAAGTTCAAATAAACAAAAAGAATCGTAACTAATTAGCCCTATCTATCTAAAAAAAAATAATAAAAAGATAAAGTATATTTTGAAGTGACACCCGGAGGTGTTAATTTAACACCACAAATGGGCGTCGGGAATGTAACATCAGCTCAGTGTTTCAAATTAACACCCGACTTTCTGCAGTGTACTGCAGATTTTCTGTTACGGTGTATTTTTATAATCGTTTGTGTGTCTACCTTCCCCCTCCATACCCTCCCGATATTTTGGATAGAGGTATGGGGTGGGTGGGTGGTTGCTGTCAATGTTGAGACTTAGCACTGTGTATACCACTTTCACTCAACAGGATGTGTTGTTTTCATGAGGATGTAGGCTCCATTTCAGACAGCCTTTTTAATTTACCCTTCCATTGATGCAGCGTTATTCAATCTTATATGTCTATGTTAAAAATTTGCTACCTTTTCATGTAACAATTCACGAGCTGAAGTAAACATTTGAAATACTTCGTGCTCATGTAAAGGATACTGCTATTGTTGATTGTCTCAACTGTGATTTGTCTGTTTGTGGTAACATTTCTATCTGAGGAGATGGCTGGATAGCCCATATTCAGCTGCTCTTGCTGGTCTTCATGGGGTCCAGTTGAATGTAAGGCGGGACCACTTCACAGGGTTGGCACCCTGCTCTTTTGCTATGAATGAATGAAACGAGATCTTTGCGTGCATGAGTTATGACTCTCTCAGTGTACATGGGACCTCCATTTTATGTCTCTTCCGAGGGACAGAGTGTTTTGCCTCTTACTAGTTTAAGAGAAGCCGGTATGATTCCACAAATCGTCACTCAGGTAGACCAGGGAGGTGCACCTCCCTCGGTAGACCGGGTAATCAAAGCTTGTTGGTTGATCATCTTAATTCTCCCAGACTCCTTCATTCTCTTTGAATGGCAAAATTTCTTTGACATGGTGGACGAAAACTTTTCAAAAAGATATCGTGATGAACTTCTCAACGCAGTATACATCTGTATGTGTGTGATCACATTGAATAATGATAGATTAATAAGAACATGCTCATACTAAGAAGTGTAATTCGTATAGCTCTTGACGAAAAGAACTCTTTAAAATAAATCTTGTTCGGATTTTTTCCGCTTTTGCGTACCCTTTTCCATGGTCACCTCAAAGTGCCGTATTTTTCGTCAACTCGCAGAGATGCATTTCTCCTTGAGATTGGAAGGAAGCATCGTGGGTGATTCTTTCCATGGGCTTCTATCAGATAACTAAAGCTAGGACGGGTTCATGCCTATTGTTTTGCTGCTTATCAGCTCAAACCTCTACACATTCTATACACTTGTTTTGAAAGAAGGAATATTTTCTGTTCATTCGCTGTAACGAAGCATTTGAGATGAATTGTGTTTTTCTTCTTTTTTTCTTCTCTTCTCTCTTTTATACAAAAGTCTCATAGTCAATAATGTGACCTTGCTTGGCTGACTGGATCTACGAATTTTTACTTGTCAATAAATGTGACACAGACCTTGGAGGTTTTTCCACTTCGCGCATAAGAAAAACATGCCTTTCTACTGGAAATTTTTAGTTAGGAACCGTCTGGGTGGCGGAGGGTATGCTGCTTTATTCTGTGGCGCTTAATTCTCTCTATTGCAAAAGTGTTTACTGAACAGGCACCGCAAACGTTTAGAAACATTATTCTATTGACTGTTTCAGCTCGCAAGGAGTATCGATTACTTGCTATGATCCGTGTAGAATGATCTCACACGCTTTTTACACAGGAAAGGGGATAACAAGACACAGGCAGCGTAGTATGACATGCCAATGAGTTGGCAGCAACTATAAAAGATTACTAGACTCTAGTATACATAAAGGCGGAAAGAAAGACGCGTCATGATTCGACAGTACAGGTACTCATTGTCGGGTGCGTTAGTTGAGCAGAGCGTGCACGCTTATCAAACATGCACCAATCAGATTGAAGGTCCGTAATAGCTATAAAACTTTCTGGGCATTGCTTCTTTAGCTTTCAGTGAATGTCTTCAATGATATTGAGCCATATACAATCATAGCTCTTGACTTCTCCACGAGCACACGGCATGCTGGCACCAAATTTCACCTGAATGGAAACAAAATTGCCAGGATGTGCAGAAGAACCATACATGACAAAACGACCTACAATTTAAGGTCAAAATATCGTATACATCGACTAAGGGTATTTGCCATTTACCAGACCATACTGAGTAACGTTCTTTCGACTCCGCACAACAATGTGTTGGTTTCGACGCCGTGATAGGTAGGGCCTACTATCTTTTATAACTTTGTCTCTCGCATTGTATGGGTCACTGCACTTGAATTCAATGTCATTGCTGCAACTGCATAATTTCAATTCTCGACGTTCCTCACACGTTGTGCCGCCCTCAGTGGCGCTCTTGTAAAATTGCAAATTGCAAATTTCTTTGCATCACCAACCCGTCTTTACAATCGCGTGCACGACAGCAATGTCGAAGAATCTTTCCGCTGAAGGACAGATGTTGAACGTAGTCATTATGAAGGGATTTGAAAATTCTAGCATTTCCATTGTCTGATAAGAGAATATATATATAATACATATTGATTCTTTCTTTGTGATGACCTTATTTCATGTGTAAAGACTGTTTATACCAAATTTTTAGCTTCATAGGATGTTTGGCTGAAAGCGTTGTCAGGAAGTTAATGTGTCATTGCAGAATGTGTCGATGTTTGAAGTGTATGCTGAACTTTGAACTTCATTTTCTTTATTTTCGTTTTTGATGACATGCAACGTATTAAAAAATCATAACTTCGTCAATTTTCATGGATTTTCATGAAAGTGGTACCAAATTAAAGCTTACATTCTAAGCAATCTAGCAGTATCAATAACTCAATTTTGAATACTGAAGTTTAGGGTTTTGCCAGAGCCGGTCACACACACGCACAAACACACACCCTCATATATATATATATATATATATATATATATATATATATATATATATACTTTTGTGTTTTCTTTTCCTGAAAGTATTCCTTCTTTATGAATAGTATGTTGTTAAATCATAGCAACGGTAATTCAAAATGAATCTTTCAGTCAGAAAGCTAATACATAATATACACTTGTATGTGGATATTAAACTCTGTCACTTCATGAAATAGCTTTATATCCTAAAGGCATAATCTACTATTTGCAGCTGAAACAAAACCCAGCATTATTGCTTGGAAATAGTTCTATTGTGTGAGTTATGGACAGAAACAACCATTGTAAAAAAAAAATCCATTAAATCGATGTAAAGTATTGTTAAATACACAAAATGTGAACAATAAAAATGTTTCCAGACTAAACCATCTACAGTTATTTTTTTGAAAGAAAAATACTGATATCTCCTTATATTTTTGGCTTTATTGCAAAGGTTTTATATGGTAGGATGTTTTGTGATACAACAGACCTACACATATGCATCAAATGTGATATCTTAAACATTTTTACTGCTCCCAAAGGTAAACAGGACCTTTAACATGCCTAATATGATTTATTTTATACGCTGTATATTGATTCTACTGGTTAAAAAACGTATGCTGAACTTGAATGTTAACCTTACAGTAGAAATGCTGCAATGGCAACTGGTTTGACTCCACTTCATCTTCTTATTCTCCCAATAGATCTACAGATAATCATCATGACAGCGTGGGACGACAATTTAGCAGAAGTTGTAAGAAACTGAAATGACGTGTTTGAAAGTTTGATGGCATAACCTTTATCAAAATATGTTCAGCAGTTGTTAATACATTCCTTGAACCTAGTTTTATTTGGATGGCAACATTGTGGCAGAGAGCGATTATTTTTGAAATATAACTATAGTTTCATGATCGAACTTGCTGTGTACGGTCAATATACTAGTTTGTTGACCTTACGACCTTATGACCATAAAATGACCCTTTTCAGCAGAGAAGCCTTAGCTGAATAAACATGCGATAATCTCCAAAAGTTTGAGGGATTTCACAGATATGGGAGAATTAGCAAGATTCTAGCAAGAGAGTGTATAGCAAGATTCTAGCATTATTTTGTCCTCACCTTGATTGACACTTCACCCTTGACCTTTCATGATAATTTCAAGTCACGCAACACAACAAACAGCTGACAAATTAGAATGAATTGTATACAGTCATGATAAGTTTCACAAGGACACTTATTTCAGAAACAAGGAGATTGAAGTGAAATTTCAGCATTCTCACTTGTAATGACCGATGAACAATGGCCTATAAAACTTTTCCCAAATAATTACTATCTACATGGTACTGGTATGCGTAGCATTTTCACTTGCACTCTGACAAACTCATTGTGTGGCAATTAAATGCATATATAGATAAAGACGCATTGGCCCGAATTCACGAAGGTGGTACAAATGAAACCATGGTTTAAACCATGGACAAAAACTGTGGAGTGCCAAGTGTCGCACGGAATATTTCGTTACAAAATTGGTCACCGTCGACAAAATGACCGTTTCGTTAACGAAATTATCATTTCGTGGACGAAGTGTTCATTTAGTTACCAAACGTTGTCATTTCGTTACAAAATAATCATTTCATGGACGAAATGACTGATTTCGTAACGAAATATTCCATGCGACACTTGGCGCTCCATAGATTTTGTCCATGGTTTAAACCATGGTTTCTTTTGTACCACCTTCGTGAATTCGGGCCATTGTGTGGCAATGCATATATAGATAAAGTTTCATTTAGTGTATAGGCCTACAGACATTTCCAAGGTATGGAAAATTTTGGGAAAATTTAATTCAGCCTTAAACAGTGAACTTTTAGCATTTTAACCCGACTTTTCTCCCTTTTGGGCCCTGAAATCCAAATGCATGTTGATTTGTGTTGATTTATGATACCCTCAACATCACTTCTGCGGTGAAACGAATATCTAGAAACATTCAATATTTTTAACGATTTTTTTCTTCTATTTTTCTTCAGATTACTTGGGAACGCCCACACAAAAAATCCTTCCAAACCAATATTCCTCAGAATGATGACCTCATCTGTCAATCACTGCTAAAGTACTGAAATGTTTAACAAAAGACATTGGAATGCACCTTCCCCTCGACTCAGCATAACTTGCATGTTCCCTCGCCATGTCTTTTGTTCGTCACATTAATATCACAGAAACATGTAAGTTACGCTGAGTCGAGGGGAAGGTGCATTCCAAGTAGCTCTCTGCGTCGTGAATTTGAGCGGAGGCAAAAATGACCCATAACCGACCATGAAAACTCAGACGACGCAAGATTTTTGATACATTGTAAGCGCATGCGCAGAACATGTTTTTCCCGCTGAACGCCTGTGTCGCGAGAATCAAAGCTCCCTATTATCGAATATGGGCGGACGGACAAACGGAAGGAGGGAGGGACACACACACACACACACACACACACACACACACAAACACCCACACATACACTCACTCATTCACAACAATAGAATCTCGTCTTCAGAATGGATGAAAAGTAAATTCCCTTGCATTGCCCAAGCACCAACTTCCATTGTGTTTGGTCGCCATGATAAGTCGAGGTCAAAGCAGGCAGAACGGAAAACAGCGGAACCGCCATGTCGCGCTTCTGTTATTTACAACAATGGCAAATAAACCCTCTCCTCTACCGCGCATAACAAAGCAAGTATTCATATTATCATTATTATAATACATCTATTTAACGTTTGCATCGTCTTGGCATCACTGCCCTTTCTTTGTTCGACCGAGTCGAGCTTTTATGCTGATATGAGATCCCGGGCCAATGTTCTTTTTTCTTTTTTCTTTTTTTTTTTCAATCAGGGTACAATACCGTTAACTCACTCGAGGGAGACTTACACTCTGTCCTTGTGATAAACCGTGCACAAGTTTTTAAATGCACAGACTAGTAGTTGGAAAAAAAAAAGTTTTGAAAACTGTATAACGGGGTCGCTCCGTGAACCCACCTCTTCCCCACTCCTCAACGCATGAGGTTGTTTCTATATAGTACGAATAACTCACTTCCATTCACTCATTTCTTTGACATTGTGCCTGTCATGTTCAACCAAGAAAAGTACCAACTGTCTCACATCCCTACAGGGTACGTACCAGGTTACCAGAGTTGCCCTACATTTGATGTATGCCTAGCTTATATTACCTTTATTTTTCTCCTTTTATAACGTAATACTCAAATTGTACAAAGTACTGATGAAAGTGGGCATGCAATTGAATAATACACAAGGAGCAAAGAATACAATTAATGTCTGAATAATAAAAGAGGCATATATATACAGACACATCTTATGTTATATTCTGCAAAATAAAAATGGAGGTACACACTCAAAAGAATTATACTTGTACTTGAAACAGAAGAAGGGATTATATAAATGAGCATTTTATGCCGTAAAAAAGAGTAAAGCCTAGATCAAGGCCTACATTAATGGTCAAAGCCAACAGAGACGATTAGTCATAGGACAGAAGCAAACACTACAAAAGGTGTAGCTACTCTCCTATAGTTGATGCTGTGTGAGTATATGAGGTGTGTGTGTGTGTGTGTGTGTGTGTGTGTGTGTGTGTATTCGTGAATGCAAGTTGGTGAGCCCTTTATAATTCGAACAAATGTATTCATTTGCTTTAGATGTATAAATTTTTAATGTTGTAAAACTATGATATGTGCACTATAAATCAACCTCTGCCTGCTATGCGCATGATTGAATAAAAGCCATTCTATATACTATCTATCTATCTATCTATCTATCTATCTATCTATCTATCTATCTATCTATCTATCTAAATGTATATCTATCTACCTACCTACCCATATCCATCTACAGTTAACAACAAAATTATTCATACCCTTAGCAGTTTTTGACATTTGCCAATTCTGTTGTGTGGAAAATTGCTCTTTCGTACCGTATGTTATTGGAGCATGTGCAAAACATTTGTAGAGAAAAATTTACAAGACAATTGATGGATTTTTTTTTCACTGTTCAGAGGAATTAAATTCACTGTTTTACAACAAATGGCATACTCAGAATTATTCATACTCTTTCTTGATAGCTCAAAATCATAGTTAAAAGTTGATGGAAAAGCCTTTGTTGGCGATCACCCCATAAAACTGTTCTTGTACTTGCTCACAAGGCCCTGGCACACCTCTAGAGGGATCTTCGCCCATTCCTCTTACTTGGCATAGGTATCCGGTCTTTGAGGTTGGAAGGCCGTCGGGCATGCACTTTGGTCTTAAGCACTTCACAGATTCTCAATGGGATTGAGGTCTGGGCTTTGGCGCGGCCCCTCTAGGACATCCACATTGTTGTCCTAAAACAATTTCTTGACGACCTTAGCAATGTGCTTGGGGTCACTGCCTTGTTAATAAGTCCAGTGCTCTCCGAGCTGAAGAATTTCTGCAGACAGCTTGATGTTTTCTTTAAGAATCTTGATGTACTCCTGTTTTTTTCCTGGCGCCGTCCAAATTGACAAGGTTGCCAGGCCCACTTGCTGAGAAGCACCCCCACAGCATGGTGTTTCCTCCTCCAAACTTCACGGTTGGAACAGTATTCTTTTGTTTGAAGGCTTCACCCTTTTTGCGCTAAAAAAGTCCCTGTGCTCAAACAACTTAATTTTTGTCCCATCTGACCATAGCACTGATGACCAGAAGCTTGGATTCTTGTCGGGATGCCTTCTTGCAAACGCTAGTCGAGCTTGGTGTTGCCTCTTTGTAAGGAGAGGTGTTTTTTTCCGGGTCGACGTCCATGAAGACCTTCCATGTGCAGTGTGCGCCGGATTGTCTGACCTGACACGTGATGCGAGGGTTATCCAGGGCCTCACGTCGCACTTTTCGAGCGAGATGAGGGGATATCTGGGGCTTCCGACCACGCTTCCCAACATTCTTCACAGTATAGAACTTCTTGTGTTTCTTTATAATGCTTTGTATCGTGGCAACAGGCACTCAGAAAAGTTTGAAAATGGCTTTATAACCCTTCCCGTCGTTGTGAGAGCATGTACAATGCACATTAGGAGATATTCATTTAAAGGGGCCCTGAAATCCAAATGCATGTTGATAGTTTGTGTTGATTTATGATACCCTCAACAACACTTTTGCGGTGAAACAAATATGTAGAAACATTCCATGTATTTCTAATGATTTTCTTCTATTTTTCTTCAGATTACTTGGGAACGCCCACAAAAAATCCTTCCAAACCAATATTCTTGAGATGACCTCATCTGTTAATCATTGCTAAAGTACTGAAATGTTGAACAAAAGACATTGGAATGCACCTTCCTTTCGACTCAGCATAACTTGCATGTTTCTGTCATATTAATATGACTAACAAAAGACATGGCGAGGGAACTTGCAAGTTATGCTTAGTTGAGGGGAAGGTGCGTTCCGATGTCTTTTGTTAAACATTTCAGTACTTTAACAATGATTGACAGATGAGGTCATCTCAAGAATATTGGTTTGGAAGGATTTTTTTTTGTGGGCGTTCCCAAGTAATCTGAAGAAAAATAGAAGAAAATCATTAGAAATACATGAAATGTTTCTAGATATTTGTTTCACTGCAAAAGTGTTGTTGAGGGTATCATAAATCAACACAAATCAACATGCATTTGGATTTCAGGGGCCCCTTTAAGTTCTATAGTCTTTGCCATATTGACATAAATTGAGAAAGGCTGCACTGCCTGACCATCATTTGTACTCTAGAAGCAAAGTCTAGAACCATGACATTCCTCTCTTCTTTTAAGTATTCATAGTGAAGGAAGACACTGTTGAATAGTTGCAGAGCATGAACAGAATCTTTGGATTGTCTGAACAATGCGTATTTTTGATAGAAAATACTAAAAATGCCCATGGGTATGAATAATTCTGAGGATGTCAGATAAGGAATTTCTTGACATGGCCATTGTTATGCAAATGAGGTGAAGCAACAATTATTCTTCATTTGGAGCTGACAACCAAAATATTCAACAAAAGCTAAACTTTCAATATTCCACCTTTTGATTTTTCAAAAAGGACAAAAAAAATTGAAATTTACAAGGGGTATGAATAATTTTGTTGTTAACTGTATCTGTCTATCCTCTTATAGGTCCTCATAGGACAGCATCCACTTAGAATGTCGAGGTTAGTTTGTTTGTTTGTTCTATTGTTCCATATTCCACATTTCAACAAATACATAAACCATAAACATAACAATACAAAAGCATGGATGAATACCTTGTCAAGTACATCTTTTAAGACAATATAACATGTGAAATATGAGGAATCTACAGAGAAACATTGCTTGTAGGGTGTAAATTCCCAGATGCGGATGTGAGATTAATTCTTACTTATTATATGCAATTGAAGGAATGACAATTTGTGAATTGGGGATATTAAACGTCGAATAATAAAAAAGAAAAAGAATACAAAGAAAACGATGTCCGCGGCACAAGACTTGAGAGTTGCGTGATCACCCGAGCGAGGTACAAGTCAGATAAAGTGTATAATATCAGAAATACAAAATATGCACCAAGGAGGTTCAGGAGATAATAAGAAATCACGAGCGAGGCACATGTTACATAATCGATAATGACAGTAATGCGAAGTATGAACAGAGAATGTCGAGGAGGATTGAAGTTGTTGATGTTGTTGGTTTTTTATTTTCCGGGGGGGGGGGGGATGGGTTTTCCACCCCTTATTAAGATCTACAGTGCATAGAATGTTCACGTACTTTGGTAATCCGAACGCTGAAAGAAACTTATGATGCTTTCTGACAGACATGGGGTGATAATGAACAAATAAGGTGTTCCCTTTATGTGCCAATGAGTCAAATGTCTAGTGATTTATTTGATTTAAAGATCCAGTTTACCTTTGGGAGCAGTGATTTTCAAAATGTTCAAGATATCAAATTTCATCAATATGTGTAGGTCTGTTGTATCACAAAACATCCTACCAAATAAATTTTTGCAGTAAAGCCTAAAATATAAGGAGATATCAGTATTTTTCTCAATAAAGCATAACTGTAGACGGTTTAATCTGGAAGAATTCTTATTATAAATATTGTTCACATTTTGTGTATTTAACAATACTTAACATTGATTATACACATTCAAATTTTTACGGCGGTTGTTTCTATCCCTAACTCACATTTTAGAACTATTTTACAGCACTACTGCTGGATTTTTGTTTCATCTGCAAATGGTAAATTATGCCTTTAAAAGAGAAATCTCCATTTAGAAACAAGGGGCAATTGAAAACCAAGTTTAGACGACTTAAACAAAGTAAAACCAGACAAACAGAAACGTGTATAGAAGTTAGAAAAAATACATGTAGCTACGAAAGTTTCAATGTTTACACCCATAACAAATTTAAAGATGTGATTATCCCATTTATTCTCTCCTCTGCGGCATTTGTATAATATAGGAATATGATTAAGATCATTTTTTTGTTGGATAATTTCACAATAACCCCTTTTCGTAAATGAGAGTCACCGTATAGCTATGGTATAATAAAGCTACAGTAATTTTAAGCCAAAAGTTCAACTTGTCCTTTTTTGTCCCCCCCCCCCCCCGCTGCTTTTAAGGAAGTGTTCCAAAAGAATAAGTTATGCATGATTACTCAACAAGGCAAGCAAATTACTTTCATCTTCCTATATGCACTAGCTTTGGCAATAGAACTTACTTGGTCATACTTGCTTACTGGTCCTAAGCTTTGGAATTCTTTCGATCATTCATTGAAACATGCACGAAACTTTTACAGCTTTAAAATAACTGATTAATAAGCTTAAAAAGATTTGTAATCATATGCAAAAATGTCACAATATGCTGTCTATAATTTGTACACAATGTCTACAATGTGAAATATGAATCAATTTCCAACAGCTTACTTGATTACCCATTTGTTTAACAACATAATAAATTCTATATGACTTTGTTTAAAGTTTTCTACCTGATCACAATACAATTCACCACAAATGAAATTATCTGAAATACATGTACTTTGTATTCAGATATTCATGTTGTGCTTAAGATAGTATAAAACACACACACACACACACACACACACACACACACACACACACACACACACACATATATATATATATATATATATATATATATATATATATATATATATATATATATATATACATATATAAATATATGTTTATTCATTCATTTATTCATTTATTTGAAATGGAAAAGAAATGAAGTGATTTTGATTGTGGAGAAATTTTGTGCAGGACAACGGAAAAATAGTGCGGTGATGATGATAAAATGTCTTCTTTCAGTTTGCATATAAAACATAGTGGTTTCTCTTGGTCTTATAGTCGGGTGTTGTGTTTGTTTGTTTCATTTCCATCTGAGAAGATGGTTGGATAGTCCATAGTCAGCTGGTCCTCCATGGGGACCAGTATACTGGGTGTGAGGCGGGACCATGCTTCACCGTGTTATGCACCCTGCTCTGTGCGGTGAATGAATGAAGCGGGATCTTTCACGTACATATATGTTGTGACTCTTTCACACATAGAACCTCCATTTTTGTCGAGCCCACCAGAGGTAAGGCGTCTGTCCGTCCGTCGTCCGTCCGTAACGCTACAAAAACTTAAATTACTTTGTACCTAGTGTTTCAATGTCAATCAAACTTGGAGTGAAGAGTGTTTATGCAAAGTCACACATATTACCGAACAGGAAGGTCACCTTAAGGTCAAAGGTCATATTTAGGGGTAAACGAAATTTAAGGGGCTAATGTTAAGTTTTATGGCGCGTTTCGATTATGGCTCATAACTTTTGATTGATATGTCCATTTGTGACCAAACTTGGATGGTAGGTGTCTCTTGAGGAGTTGAAGGTCACCACAGGGTCAATGGTCACCACAGGGTCAAAGGTCACAGTATTGGGTCAACAAACTTTTAGGGGCCAATAATATGTTATTTTACGGCGCGTTTCGATTATGGCTCATAACTTTTGATTGGTATGTCCGATTGTGACCAAACTTAAATGGTAGGTGTCCCTTGGGGAGTTGAAGGTCACAATGTCAAAGGTCACAAACAGGGGTCAACGAACTTTTAGGGGCCAATGTTAAGTTACAAAGCTCTTGCTGTACTAACACTTTGCCTTGATTCCACTTTATAACAATCAAAGTTAGTTATAACAATTATAGTTTAATATATTTAATTTATATTTATAAAGTTATATAAAGTTAGTTATATAAAGTTAGTTATAACAATTATAGTTTAATATATTTAATTTATAGTTAAATTAAGTTATAACAATCAAAGTTGTTATGCTACATTTGTGGGCGAGACACATTTCGGCACTTGCCTTGTAGGCTATGTTTTATCCGAGGGACAGAGTGTTTTGCCTCACACCGAAGAGAGGACGGTGTGATTGATCAAACACAACATTGCTAAGATAGACCAAGGAGATTCAAGAGAATGGCGCCACACCATTTTCCTGTGAACCCATGTTCGAAGCCGCCACTCAAAAATATTTGAAGCTTTTGTCAAACTAGATCTACAACTCGCAGATAGGAAGACAATTGAATCAAGTCTTACTGCATAATGACCAGCCACTCTCTAAAGGAAGACATGTCTATAATAATTATTATGATGGTAACTACTTTTCGCCATCCCTTATATACTTATAAAAAGATCGGCGGAATGTAGTGGTAGAGCCATTAGGATGCGCGAAAAGAAATTGCATTAAGATTGATAAAATGAAAATCAAAATTTCTCGACTGGGCATGCCCGGGCACTAATCTGACATATCAATCTATAAAGATTCATTATTGAAGATTACCATAAATTATTTATTAGTTTTGTTTGGCGGAATTAAGCAGAAAAGAGATAAAATAAGCTTTCCAGGAAAGCACACTTTCAAATACTTTCACATGATACAGCTCTATTTTACAATTTTGCACATTCTTTGTTTTGTATGTTTCATCATTAGGTGAAATTTCGTGTGATTTGATAAATACACAAGCAAAATCATACCCGACATTAGATTTCAAAATGAGTTTTCAGATCAAACATCGATCATCAAAGGCACAAATGCACCTGTGGAATTCTTTTGTTCATCCATAGAACATTAATGACAGCTCTTTGAATAATTTAAAGGGATCAAATAGTTTTGGTTAAGACCTAACTTCAGGTTTCTACCATTTTTTTTTTGTGCGATAACGTGAAACCTCTTAGGAAATATTATGAAAAAGCATGTAATTCCAAGAGGAATTCAACGTTTATTTGATGAAAATTGGTTTTGAAATGGTTGAGATATCCAAAACAGAGAGACTCTAATAAAAGGGAGGCTCACTTTCTATTACAGTCGCTTTGTTTTTGGATGTCTCAGCAATTCCAAAATCGATTTTCATCAAATAAACTTTTAATTCCACTTGATGGTATGCTCTGTATCATTTCATTAGTGGTTTCTTGGTATCTCGCAAAAATTAAAAGCCCGATCTTCATCTCCATCAGTACTATACCATCACTTTAAGCCAGTTAGAACTATTTGAACCTCCTTGGTTAGACTCGGGAATCGAATCCGTGTCTTTTGGATCCGGAGGCAGACGCCCAGCTATCGACCGAGCCAAATCAATGGGTGAAAGCACAGAACTCATAATCACGGAGCGCCATCTACTGATGATAATCCTGTCTTGTCTGACAGTTGCACTCCAACGCACAAAATAAAACAACCAAACAAAATACAGTAAGCAAACGTAAAAGGCCCCTGGATACGAGAAATTCCATATTGTATCCAGCCTAAAAATGCACTCATCATTTCATAAAGACCGTAGTTTTGTATGGGGCGCCAAGTGTCGCATGGCCTATTTCGTTCCAAAATGACTGATTTCGTAACGAAATATGTGTGCCACCTTCGTGAATACGGGCCAATGAGATTAGACATTTATCACGAGGATATACCTCCTTTTGTCGCTCCGCAATTACGTAGAAATTAATGTTCCATCCTTTACGTCAACTTTCCGTTCGAGTCGATGATCTTAGTTTACTTATTCATTTTCTTAATATTGTATGCAAGAGTGTATGATTTATAGCTCATAGAATATGGGGTATAGATTATAGCTTTTCGTGCCTACAAGTATCCTAACAGGTCATGTACAAAATGAAGGTTAAAATATGAAGTTGTACCACTCACAAAAACACAGACGCACACAAGCATCAGTTAAAACAGTGTCATGATAAGTATTGTTATTTCACTGGCATTTACCACTAGAATGCAGCGATATGCTTACTCTATCTTACTTTCATCTGAAAGTACAGTGCACTCCCTTCATAACGAACACAGTTACAACGAAATGAAAATTCGGGCCGCAACATTATCCACACTATGTATTTTTATTGTTTATTTGTTCGCTTATAACGAAATTTCGATATAACGAAAGAAAACTGCCGGTCCCGAGGACTTCGTTATAACGGGAGTCCATTGTACGCCCTTTTGCTTTCACTAAACATGGTAACAAACCAGTATGGATTAAACACACTGTTCACTACACTAAAACACTGTGCGATATCTCAGATACTTAATTGTGCCACGTTTATCCTATGGACAATAATTTCATATACACTGATGGTTTTTCTTTCTTTTTGAATGAGCATTCTCATCAGATAAACGACTGTATACAAGGTTCGATGAAATACGAAATGATAGGGAGGTTTAAACCATTCTGTGTAGGCCCCTACGAAATGTGTTTTTCGTGCATGAACGCAATTACTCACAACTGATATAAAATGCAGCCTCTTTAACATGTTTAAGTTAACTATACTAGTACACTGCATTCGATTACTTTTGCATTTACCATGTTTACCCATTCCAGCTTCAATGCGATCCAAACGCAACCTAGGTGGTGGTGCTGCTGTACATTTCAAGGGGCAAAAGTCGAGCATTATTAGCTCACCAGAGAGAAACGGACAGAAGCGAGCCATGGACAAATTATTCACAAAGCGCGGTATTATTAAAAGTCTACGTGAACTATGCGACGCATTCATGTGCGAAGGTTGCGACGAGGGATGAACCGCTCCAACGGGGCTCGACAATGTGTCGACTTTGGCGGAACAAAGGGAAAACTGGTGACCTTTGAACTCTTCAAAGCTTTCTATTCGAGTATATGCTGGCGCAAACAAGATTATGACAATTCAGCTAGAAATTCATGGATATATTGTATCATGCTGGGATGATAGAGCACTAGGCCCGTTTCTTCATAACCTCACATTCCCGTTCGCATTGTCGTACGATTCTCGAGGAGAAAAAAAAAAAAAAGAAGAAAAAGAAAAAGGGGAAAAAAGGACGGGGTGAACACTTTGTGAATAGGTACAGACGCACCATGCACTATTTATCATGTTTATGTATAGTCTTCTCGACCAACTATTACGTGGGAACCACACTCATTGAATCTATACAGTATTGCCAGTTGAAAAGGGTATCGCTACGGGAACTGGAGAAAGAAATGACCCGCTGCGAGCAGGGCGGTTGAAGCACGCCCCCTTTCCATTAAGTCTTTTTATACAGCTAGTCGAACTGTATGACGAATAAAGACATAAATAAGACGAACGAAATGTACCACACTGACAGGGTTAAGGGAAACATTCATATGATATTGAAATTTGGTTACAGTTCGTTATTCCGAAGGTTCGTTATTCCGAAGGTTCTTTAGTCCGAAGGTCCGTTAATCCGAAAATGTGATAAGGTTTGTTATTCCGAAGGTTCATTAATCCGAAAATAAAATAAGGTTCGTTATTCCGAAGATTCGTTAATCCGAAAATGACACAAAGCTCGTTATTCCGAAGGTTCGTTACGGACCTATTTCATTTCGGATCAACGAACCCTATTTCATTTTCGGAGTAACGAACCTTCGGAATAACGAACCCTATTTCAATTTCGGATAAACGAGTCTTCGGAATAGCGAACCCTATTTCATTTTCGGATTAACGAACCTTCGGAATAACGAACATTCGGAATAACGCCACAAATGTTCGGATTAACAAACCCTTTTTCATTTTCGGACTAACGAACCTCTAGGTATGGGGAATTTGTGTGTTTCAGATTAACGAACCTTCGGAATAACGAACCTTCGGAATAACGAACAGCACCCTCAAATTTTATGGGATTGTAAAAAGACCATACAGTCAGCATTGGACACGTGGTATGTAGAAGAACAAGGTGTATGAGTTATTCGCTCATGGGGAGAAACATGATGGTTTGTTCTCTCAACTCCTAATAAGTAATTATGAGAGCATTTTTGTGTCATCAGAAAGACAAATGAAACCAAATGATGGAACGATGAATACAATACATAAAGCACGATCTAATGAATTTTCGTATTGTGGTATAATGTGCAAAGCTTCACAGAGATTATGGAAATGGATAACGTGCAGGGCACTCACAAAATGTGAATTTTCGAAGCTGCGCAATAAACTCTACTATCATACAAGCGCCAAGCATCACATTCAAACTGCTAAAATAGCCATCACAGAAAAATCCAGCATAGTGTGGCAAGTTAGTGGTATGAGTGCTCTACGCAAAGATATTATGACTTTTGTTGGTGGAAATGATATAGGGAATGGTCTACCCCCATTGCTTGAATTTATTTGATATTCAGTAACACGTCCTACGCCTTTCAACGAACATTAAGGATCAATCCTTTTACAGAAGTACGCCCCCCCCCCCTTTTTTTTTTTGACGCGGGGAGGGGGAGGGAAATTCCAAGTCATCGAGAGAATACACTGCTTAAAGCGTGGTAACATGGCGTTTGAGTTGTATTTTCAAAATAGCACGTCAAAATTTGATCAGCTTCACAAACAGGCACAAATATTTACAAACATTTTCAAACAGCATACAGCATCAATGCAAACATTCTCAGTACATCAGCATGTAAGTCAGCAAGACAAGGTTATAATCATTTCGTAATTCCGAAGGTAAGTTTATATCATTATAATAATATACACTTCTTTTTCACTTTCGGATTAAAGAACCTTATTTCATTTTGGGATTTACGAACTCTCAGAATAATAAACCCTCTTTCATTTTCGGATAAATGAACCTTCGGAGTAACGCCACAAGTGTTCAGATTAACGAACCCTATATATTTCATGTTCGGGTTCACGAACATCTATAGGAAGAGGGAATTTGTGTGTTTCGGATTGACGAACCTTCGGAATAACGAACATACGTGTATCAAACTTAGACACACCTTTGACGGGTTACGCCATTAGTATTTTGGTAAGAGTTGTACGACATTGCACAATCTCGGTCGGAAAGGGGTTGACTTCGCATTGTTTGACAAGCTATTTATTTGCATGCTTTATCCCCAGCACGCCCTTAATTTCCACACGCATTTATGAAAATATCACGACAAAATCTGGCGAAGGATTCAATGTGAACTCGAAACAATTAAACAAGCAAACAAAGAGATTTGAAGAATTCAAAGTACTTTAATTGTGATGTGTGCACATGAAGACAACGAACCTTTTCGCTAATTAGTGCATTGCAGAAATGAACCTCGTGTTTGACAGGTGTGGTCACTCTTGTATTGTATGTACGCAATGACGGATTAAGGAAGTCACTACGACTAAGGTTTATATAGCATATTTTATATGCCATTAGTGACATGCAGCCATTTCAAGCAAACCAAAATACAGTCACAATTGAACAAAGTTTGGACTTCCACGAAATGCTCACATAAAGGCAGAATGATAGTGACACAGCAAATATGATTAGAACATAATACAGGCAACCACATAACACAGACAACCCTGTGTGACCAAAAGCAAAGCAAAACAAAACGATATAATTATTCCGTCAAAACATGGGAGTGTGCAAATGTTGTAGTGAAAAAAAAAATAATCCAAAGACATTAGTAAGAGTGCTGTCAGAACTGAAGTAAATACTTTACGTATAAAGGTATTGAATCATGAAATGCAATAGTAAAAGGTGCAGTTTCGTTTTAAATTTGCCGCAAATTGCCGGTAAGATGAGCCACACCATGACACAAAAGTTAGCAGCTAAAATATTCTTTAAGAATGGCTCGACTCTCTTATCATCTAATAACATTATAAACCTTTAAGGAAAATAGAAACTATACATCCTGACTCACAGTCATGGATGGTAATATTCACTTCTCGTAGGAGGACAGCCCATTCTTCTTCTCCTTTTCCTTCTCCTCCTACCTTTTCTTCATCTTATCAAAATGCATCTTCATGCTGCTAAGTACGTTCCATTACATTATAAATAGGATGTGTGACTGCCTACAGAACCAATGTAGATGTTTCCCTGTACCAAGTGCCTTGTAAATGTAATGCTAAACATTTGATTATAATTTCAAACACTCAGCCTCTTTTCGTCAATTTCTCTGTCCTATTCAAATTACCTCGGTACTTTTTATTGTCTTCGCACAGAAACCATGCGCAAGATATCCGACGATGAATGTTTTATGGTACAAGCTCGAATTTTTCATGTTCAACGCTCTCTTCGATTAGAAGACCTACATTCGCAGAATGCCAATTTTTTTTTTTCTTTTTGAGAGCCAAGATGCCCTATGTTGATAGATATTGACTCTCATATCTCCCATACAGTATCACTATACAAGCCTCCGAACGAATATGTCAACGAATTGCAGCATCATTCTATTTCAGTGAACAGCAAGATCGCAAAATAATCTACGATCGGTTTACGGTAGCAAACTACTATACCGCAAACCGACATCATTACTCGGAAACAAGATCACAAAGATTCAAATAATAGCACTCCGAGATCACACGCTAATGAGAACCCATAAGCCATATTGATCCCTCTAAAATAGGAGGAAAATAGATAGATAGATAGATAGATAGATAGATAGATAGATAGATAGATAGACAGAGAGGGAAAGATGGAGCGAATTATGAGAGAGAGAGATAGAGGAGGGGGGGGGGGGGTTTCCTGCATACACACGTCATACGTTTCGTAAAACATAAACGAGACTCACTGCTGAGAATTCATTCACTTCTGTAATACCAATAGTAGATGTTCACTTATTCTGGAAGTACCTATGTCCTATGATGCAAAACGTCGCAGTTACTTCATTTTGCTGTTCAAATTAACATCAGGAGTTTACATAAACAATAATATTTAAAGGGATGGTACAGTATTGGTGGGGATGGTACAGTATTGGTGGAGATGAGAAATGGGGTTTTAACTTTTTGCGAGAAACCAAGAAAACACTTATAATATAGTACAGAACATACCATTTTAAGAGGAATTCAAAGTTTATTTGATGAAAATCGGGTTTGGAATAACTGAAACATCCAAAAACAAAGTACAACAAAGCGATCGTAATAGACCCACTTTATTAGAATTGCTCTTTTTTGGATATCTCAGCCATTTCAAAACCAATTTTCATCAAATAAACATTGAATTCCTCACAGATTTACATGCTCTTTCATATTTCATAAGAGGTTTCTCATTATCTCACAAAAAAAAGGTTAGAAACCTGAAATTCCCTTTAACACTCCATGCATACTTGCACTAGACATGTTGTTTCTGGCAACCCGAAAGGTTAACCACGTAGGCTTGCACAATATCAGGTATTATGTAGGCCTACTGCCATGATCACAATGAGTAGGAGCAGGTGATGGAATGGCTTGTTTTACGGTTCTTTGAAAAAAAAAATGATAGTAATAATAAATATATACATGTAAATGAATAAATAAATAAATAAGTATTTAAACCTAACAGCCTTATAAGCCTGCAAACATTTGTTAACCATACTATTTTCACCTCAATGAAACTGGGCAAGTTTACGTACACAGATACCTTCATACCGAAGACTTTTTCTGACCACAAGAAAAGCTTGTCCGAAAGGCTTGCCAGACATAGTACAGACAAAGGCATGTAAAGCGCATTCCACGTTCTGAAAAGGAGAATGGACATGGCGGATTTAATAGCTCATGACTACGTCCCTGGAAGAAAAAAAAAATATAATGTAACTATAATGTAATCTGGTCAGAGGCTGTGCGGAGGGTACCAAGAAGGAGTCTCGGAAAATGAAACATGACAAAATTATCATGATATAGGCAGATATTCTTAATGATGAGAGAGCTAAATGGCAGGTGAACTCATTTCACTTCAAGGCGTGATTAGCGTGGCAGCACCAAGATGTGGGACAAACTGAGGACAGCCTCCTAAAGCCCTCTCACGGCTACAGTCCTAAAATCCTATTGACTTAGCATACAAACATGTTGCCAACACAACGAAAAGAGTTAACATGGCAAACATCATGATATTGCAATATTTTTCAGCAGCCACTGACCTTCGACCTGGCTATCTGTACTTAAGGACGAAACTTGATTTCACAACATTTCAGTTTACCGGTACACAAGGTGAGTAGAAACAAAACAAAACTAAATACTCATTTTCCTTTTCTGTCATATATTGTTCTATAGGGCAGTGACTCTTATATACCACTGGTGTTATAGTTCAAGCCATTTCCAGCTTTTGATGATTTTAAATGAGCGGTACACTGATTACCTTTGATAGACTTTCGTCCACGATTTTATGGGGGTGCTTCAGACATTCTCAAGTTGTGTATCAGCAGCAATGTAACATTCAAGACAAAATCTTCTAAAAAATGCTATGAGCATCATGCGAATTATTATCATGTCTTCATGAGTAAAGTCTATACTTTTTTTTAACCATTTCAACAGAGAAATGAAATGGCGACACCCTACACCAAACCCTGCAACATATGGACATTGAAAGAACAAGCATATTGGCATGGAAATGCCGTGATTTTGGTGATTTAAAGTCGGTTTCCTTTCTTCCCCTCATCTGCTCTCATGTATACAATCATGGTGATAATATGTGCTCTGAAGCCCCCGAGTGTTTCTGGGCTGATTTTGGAAAAAAAAAAAATCTATCACCCTCAGACTTTACACTCATAATGCATTTTGCATGTGTACACATTGGATTCTACCAATTCAACATTCCTGAACACCAACAATAGCAGTGCACTCGTTTCAGTTATCACAAGAATGAACACATAGTTCAGTGCATCCCACCTAGTTCTCACTCGACAAAAGATGGGAAGCAGCGGAAAAAAGAAAAATCCCATGTCATGACGCCTGTGACTGATCATATGGTGATCTTTACCCTAGACGGGAATTATGCACAGTGATTGTATAGCGCACAAACCATACTGTGATGTATGCACTGGACCTACTTGTGGCTGGCTCTTTTCACAACGGAGGCAGCAATGCATGTAAAACCACATTCATAAAACCCTTTCACATGCCACAAAATGTTGCTGTAATGCTGGCATGACTACTTGAATGTGAACTCACAATACTGAAAACATTCAGCTGTGCGAAAAGGTGTCCATATGAACTATCTCTATATATAATTTCATGAGACAGAGTATAACTCGCCATGCTTACATCTCAGCTGAAGCAATTAATTTTCAAATGGCAAATATACGTACTTATGGAAACAGTGCTTATATAATGAATCAAAATATGAATTTTGTGAGACTCTAATTCATGTACTGAATTTGATTGTCTTCGCCTGGTTTGTGGTCCTCATGATCAATATATCTCAAAATTTTATAAACTTCAACTGTTTTTTTTTACGGAAACAAGCCAAACTGGACATTTACACTTACCTGAGCCCCACTGCCTATAAAAACTATGGTAACTTAAAATTGATGGTGACCCTGTAATCAATGGTAACCAATGTCTATTTCTATTTCAATGGGACCTTCCGCAATGATAACTTTAAAAACAGTGAATCAATCCAAATATAATTTCAGGATATGACACTATAAAATCATTGCCCACATCATACAGAAAACCCCATCCGATTTGCTTCAGTAGTCAAAAAGAAATGAGGATTTTTGTAGAGCATGTCAGGAATCTCTTCCCTCCAAATTCTGCCCATTATGTACACACATTAATATGCAGTTCCAAGAGCATCCAAGTGCTAAATTTAGAAGAATCAAACCCATAACATTCTTTACAACAATCCACATTTCTCTGTGACCACATAACCAAATTGAATGGGGTTTTCTGCAAAATAGAGCTGTGGAAGATGTTATATTTTAAGACCGTGAAGTAGCATTTAGACCGTTTAATCATATTGGGAGTTATCAATGCAAATATCTGATTGCAATTTTTTTTTGGACATACTGTATTGAGATATGATATGTGACAATGAATACCAAATCTGAGAGGTACCATTTTACATTTTCTTGCAAACAAAACTTGGAAGGTATACATTGTAAATGCAGTCAGCAGCCTCCTGCCAAACACGACAGACTTGGCAGCTCTGTATTGTGCAACGAGAAAGAGCATCTGTCATCATAAAACGTTTCGATTGTGGTAACATTTTGCTCTCCAACAAATAACTTTTGTTTCTCAGCTGTTGGAACATTTTATTCCATTCTCTCATTGGGCAGCATCTAAATCATCAGGAAATAATTATGTAGTGTGTCACAACACTTTGTGTGTAATGCTTACAATGTTATATATTTTACATAAACACTGATGTATGACTGTATGTATGCATTTAATTAAGTGTTTGTATGCATTCATACACAATAATATTTATAATAATTTATCATACATGTATGCAAAGATTTATTCACACTGGGTTAGAGGGTTAATCCCCCCCCCCCCCCTTCAATGGGACAAATCCCGAGGCAGAATCCTGAAACATTCTCCTTACTTGTATCTTTCAGATGGTTATTGTCAGCCTCTTTGAATTTTCTTTCAGGCAACACTGCAATCTTGCTTTGAAATGAGGCAAGTACCTCTAACCTATTCCTGGTAATTGGCAAAAAACAAACAAACAAACAAACAAAAAAACTAGAAATGTCGCTTTGGCGACTGGTATGCCTCCGCCATAATGCATGATTTTCCCAATAGGTCTAGATAGTACATGTGGACAATGTGTGATTACATTTTCACAAAATTGGCAAAATATTGAAATAACAAGTTTGTCACAAATGTGTTGAATGTTCACCTTCCTTGACCTAGGTTTAATTGGATGAATAGGAGAGCATGTATCTAGGGATTTAAGGACTTTAACTTGACTTTGACCCATTCATACATTTAGGCATTGAGTAATTTTCAAGGTACGGGTGTGGAGAAAAAGTGCAATTTCTGAATTGAATAGTAAATTGTTACCATTTTCATCTGGCCCATGACCCTAAAATTCATAAGATAATCACTTTCAGGTAGAACATGCATAATATGTACTAAGTTTCAAGATAACTTGAGCCACTTCGAGATATGGAGGAAAAAGTTAGTTCAGCACTTTCACTTGATCTTTGACCTTTTGACCTTTGAGGCAAAAAAAGAAGGAAAAAAAAAACTTTCCAGAGAATTTCTATTAGGTTACACATGCATACACCAAGTGTAAAAAAATAATAACCCTGCTGGCACTGCATAAATATGAGGGAAATAGTAAAATTTTGAAGTGTTGCACTTGACCTTTGACCCCTGACCTTTGACCCCATGAACCCTACATTCTCTAGATAATCACTTCCAGTCAGTACATGTATATACTATGTTCCATGAAGATACCTTGAACAATTTTCCAAGGCACGGAGAAAAAAAAGAAGTTTTGATATTTTTACTTGACCTTTTGACCTTTGACCTTTGACCTCATGACCCAAACTTTCACCAGAGAATCCTAATTGGGTAATACATGTATACACTAAGTTTCAAGAAAATATCTTCAGGCATTCAATAGATATGGCGAAAAATAGTGACATTTCATGTATTTGACCCTGACCTTTTGACCTTTGACCTTTGACCTCATGACGCAAGATTTCACCAGAGAATCTTAATTGGGTAATACATGTATACACTAAGTTTCAAGAAAATATCTTCAGGCATTCAATAGATATGGTGGAAATAGTGAAATTTTATGTATTTGACCTTGACCTTTTGACCTTTGACCTTGAGCATGTGCACCCAAAAGTTGATAGGCACAACTTCACCCCCTAATACACATACATGCCAAGTTTCATTAGGATACCTCAACAGGTTTTGATAGTTACCTTGTCCACAAAATTCATTACAGACGGACGGAAGGACGGACGGACGGACGGACGGACGGACGGACGGACAACCCGAAAACATAATGCCTCCGGCACCACTTCGTGGAAGGACGGACGGACGGAAGGACGGACGGACGGACGGACGGACGGACAACCCGAAAACATAATGCCTCCGGCACCACTTCGTGGCGGAGGCATAATGATCCACAGTATGCAACATCATTAAGATACAGAAGAGCCTCAAGCCTATACTTGGTACATACTCATGATAAAAATGATACAATTGAAAAAAAAAAAAATCATCATTTCATCCAGACAGCAAATGTGTCCCGCACAATCATTCCTATGGATACACACACACACACACACACACACATTCACAAAACACACATGTACACATTAAACACACTGATTTGTGGGGAACTGAAATTTCTTCTCCTACTGTATTTTATACTCCACAAGCATGATGGAATAAAGGAAATCATTGTACTTCTTTGTACTCTCTAGCCTACAAATGATGAGCGTATGTGAGTACACAATAACACACACACACACACAACACAACACAACACAAAGTATAACATGAATAACATGATAACATGAATGCCATAAGGAATCAATGTCATTTGCACAATTTTTTAGCCAACTGAATACTGGAATTGCATGGATCTTGTCTGAATCTCTCAAAGAAGAGTTTGAAAAAAACAAAAAACAAACTGAAAACAACAGATATCAAGAAAAATGTGTGGCCTTTCTCCCTGTGAATAAGAAAGATTTTACTCTTGTGAATACCATGGACGCTGCTGAAGTCTCTTCCTCAGAAAGCAGGCTTGGGTGTGGTAGGGACGTGATCTTTCAGCAAGGAGAGCATGACGGCCTGGAAATAAAAGAATGAACACACCCTGAGCATGCATGTGAAAAACTAACCCTACACAAACAGTCTAGCTTTATAAACCGCCCCACTTGGTCTCAAGAATTAAAAAAAAAAGAAAAAAAAAAAGAAAAAAATACAGCTCATTCACACTACCTGAAAGTCACAGCAAAAGCTTAGTGGGGAAATTACCTCGAGCAAAGTTCAGTTTGAGAATGTATTAGGAAGGCGGTGAAAATAAAACACATCCCAACGATCCCAACAAAACGACTATCTGAATGTCATCAGGCCATCACTCAAATGTGGTCTACTGGGTATCAGGAAAAAAAAAACACATTACTTTGGACATGTGACTAAGAGAGCTGTTCACTGAGAAAGCTATCACTTTTTTTTATTTTTTTATTTCTGGTGCCTCGAATAGTACCATTCACTTCGGGGCTGCGCCCCTCTGTGAATAGCATCATTGTGGAGTCACCTTTGCTGATGGTTTTAACCAAACCAGAAATTCTATAGGCAAAGTTATGTTTGCATGCTTTACTGACATTCTCACAGTCATGCCTTCATTCAGTCCAGTTTTGTTTAAAACCTAAGCAATGTGCTATTTTTATGGGTCTAGTGCAATTACCTCCTGGACAATTACCTCAGACCCTTCCCCTTCCCCTGACCCTAATCCTAATCCTGAACCTAATCCTAACCATAACCCAAACTCTAACCCTAAACCTAACCCTAACCCTAAACCTAACCCTAACCCTACTTCAACCTTATCACTACCCAGTATTTAACATGGGAGGGGGGATGGGGATTTAGCAAATGCAGAAAGATTAGTCAAATACCGCATAAAAGTTTATAGGATCTATTCAAAATCTATAAATTTTAGTTTGAATCAATGAATGTTTAGTTTAATTCATGAGCTGCCCCCGTACATGGTGATGCTACAACAATTTGTGATGCTACAGTAGCAGAATGATATGAAGAAAATGTAAGATATTGCACACAGCTAAAGTTTTGTGAAAAGTTACCTGACTCTCAACCTCTTACTGTGATATATTCAGGCAAATATTGTTTTCTTGCCTTCTGGTGGAGCTTTGCCTAATGCTCTCTCAATGAAATGAAAAAAATAAAACAAAACAAAACAAAACCCCAAACAAACACCAAAAAACAAACAAGGAAAAGTAGAAATTACGCGGTGCGTAATATATGTCCCCGCCGGAAGTAGCATTTTGTAGCAAAATGTGCAATATAGGTAAAAAATCAAGGTCAAAGGTCAAAGAAGTCAAAGGTCAAAATTCTGTGTAAAAGTTTTGAAGCCCTCACCTAGTGCCATCACATAAAGCAAACGGAATCAAAATCGGGTTAGAAATGGCGAAGGAGTAGCATTTTATAGCCAATGTACAATACAGGTCAAAAATCAAGGTCAAAGGTCAAAGAAGGCAAAGGTCAAAATTCTGTGTAAAGTTTTGAAGCCCTCACCTAGTGCCATCACATAAAGCAAACGGAATCAAAATCGGGTTAGAAACGGCGAAGGAGTAGCATTTTGTAGCCAATGTACAATACAGGTCAAAAATCAAGGTGAAAGGTCAAAGAAGGCAAAGGTCAAAATTCTGTGTAGAAGTTTTGAAGCCCTCACCTAGTGCCATCACATAAAGAAACGGAATCGAAATCGGGTTAGAAATGGCGAAGGAGTAGCATTTTGTAGCAAATTGTACAATATAGGTCAAAAATCAAGGTCAAAGGTCAAAGAAGGCAAAGGTCAAAATTCTGTGCAGAAGTTTTGAAGCCCTCACCTAGTGCCATCACATAAAGAAACGGAATCGAAATCGGGTTAGAAATGGCGAAGGAGTAGCATTTTGTAGCAAATTGTACAATATAGGTCAAAAATCAAGGTCAAAGGTCAAAGAAGGCAAAGGTCAAAATTCTGTGTAGGAGTTTTGAAGCCCTCACCTAGTGCCATCACATAAAGCAAACGGAATCGAAATCGGGTTAGAAATGGCGAAGGAGTAGCATGTTGTAGCAAAATGTACAATATAGGTCAAAAATCAAGGTCAAAGGTCAAAGAAGGCAAAGGTCAAAATTCTGTGTAGAAGTTTTGAAGCCCTCACCTAGTGCCATCACATAAAGCAAACTGAATCGAAATCGGGTTAGAAATGGCGAAGAAGTAGCATTTTGTAGCAAAATGTACAATATAGGTCAAAAATCAAGGTCAAAGGTCAAAGAAGTCAAAGGTCAAAATTCTGTGTAGAAGTTTTGAAGCCCTCACCTAGTGCCATCATATAAAGCAAACGGAATCAAAATCGGGTTAGAAATGGCGAAGGAGTAGCATTTTGTAGCAAAATGTACAATATAGGTCAAAGGTCAAGGTCAAAGGTCACGACTGAAATTCTGTGTAGAAGTTTTAAAGCTCCCATGTAGTGCTATCATATAAAGCAAACAGAATCAAAATTGGCTCATAAATGACAGAGAAGTAGCAAATTGAAGATTTTGATCACACACGGACGCACACACGGACGCACGGACGGACACACGGACGGACGCACGGACGGACGGACACACGGACACACACACGTACGGAGCCCGTTTCATAGTCCCCTGCTCGAACTCGTTCGGCGGGGACAATAAACAAACAAAAACATAATGAAACTTCCAATTCTTTGCAAAAATTCCTTTTATATTTCCTTTGTTATCATCTTATGACTGTGTCATAGCCTGTATACAGAGTTCCTGTCTGGACAAGGGCATGAAATGGAGTGAACAAAAAACTTTCAAATTTCACAGCTTTTGAACAGGTAATCTGTTTTGCTTTAACCCTAGATATTTGTTATTTAGGTAGCTGATACAGCCGGGGGGGCCTCCCAGGCCCCCTCCAGATCTCGGCCATCGACCGCGTGATCGCGACGAAAATTGGCACACACATTACCTATGATGTAATCTAAAGTACCATGAAGTTAATTTTTTTTTAAAATTATCATTTATGCTAAATTATGCTAATTTATGCATAATGATGCATGAAATCAGACAATTTGGTATAAATCACTAAATGAAGCTCAAAACAGGCACATTTTTTGTGTAAATATTCTTTTTAGTGTCCATAGCAAATATAAGAGAAAAAATTGTGCCATCAGAAAAAATTTCTTAAGTATTTCATTGTTTTTTGAAGTTTCTTATGTATTTCATTGTTTTTTCGACTTTATGTTTTTCATTGTTTTTTCGATGAAATTTGACCGCGACATTGTTCCGAACAAGAAAATATGTTATCAATTGATTTTAATCAATAAAACCCCCAAATAATCATACTTTTATGAAATTTGCCTGTAAGCAAAGTTTGCATTGAAATTGTACACAAATTCACGTTTTTGAGCAATTTTTTGGTCTGACATGAACGTACATATTTATGTGCAACTTCGAAACCGCGCACCCGGGCATCGCAAATTTGGTGTCAAAAGATGCGGGAGACTAAAAAAAAAAAGGTCATGAAACGCCGCGGCGATAGCTTTTCGCAATAGCGATACATCATGCGGAACGTCGAGGGGGGGGGGGGGGGCCTCCCCCCCCCCCCCCCCCCCGGCCTAGTTAGGGTTAAACTTTCATTGAAAGTTTCCTCTATCTTCCTGCATTCTGCTTTGAAGAACCGATTAAGAGAAGAGTATGCAGTGTGAAAGTAAGAGAGCATAATCTCTGGAAAAATTTAAGTTAGTATTTATCATCACATGTGCAAAGGTGCAAGTTATTTGCTTACTAACATAAAGAGGAAACATTTTGCTTTTTGCCTCTATCTTTTTTTTCTTTTACAGCTACCACACCATTCTTACCATGGCTGTCCACTTGCGGTTCTCAGCAGCGAGGAAAGCCAGCGACCTGGGGCTGTAGAACACCTCATCGTCCACCTCCTCCATGTGTCGAGGGAGGCAGTGCAGGAAGCACCAGTCTGGTGCAGCTACTCCGCCCATCTGCACACAAAATCATGCAGCTAACATTACCAATTCATCCATAGGCTCTTAAATGTTTATTACAAACTTGGCAACACAACACTGCAAAGGGATTCTTGTTAACCCGTTGAGGACGAGTCCCGAGAATACTCGGGCAGGTGTGTATGGGAAATGCATGTTATAGCAAAATCAGTCCATCCTTGATGGGTTAAAAGGATGGTATAGTAATGGCGGAGATGAGGATTGGGCTTTTAACATTTTGCAAGAAATCAAGAAACCACTTGTGAAATAGTACAGAGCATACCATCATTCTAAGAGGAATTCAAAGTTTATTTGATGAAAATCGGTATTGGAATGGCTGAGATATCCAGAAACAAAGTGAAACAAAGCGATCGTAATAAAAGGTGGGTGCCACCTTTTGCCAGGATTGCTCTGTTTTGGGCATCTCAGCCATTTCAAAACCAATTTTCATCAAACAAACGTTGAATTCCCCTTGGAATTACATGCTCTTTCATAACTATTTCAAAAGAGGTTTCTCATCATCTCACCCAAAATGGTTAGAAACCTGAAGTTAGGTCTAAACCAAAACTGTGATACCTTTAACCATGAAAATTAGGCAGATAGGATGGAAAAAAAAAAAACACCCTGATTCTTCTGTAGTCCAGTTCCTAATACTGGTAAGCTCAATCATTTATGCACATACCATGGGTATTCAGAAGCTCTAAATCAAATCAAATCTTTAGGCTATTCAGGCCAGATAACAAATGTATTGGTCTGTTGACAAAGTTAAATGGTCAGACTTAATCCATCAAGTTACAAAAACTACATTTCTGTGGTTTTGTTAAAGTATTTTTCACTTAAGATTTTAACTGCTCATTGGTAGCATTTCATAGGGTGGAGTTAGATTTTTTTCATGTTTTCATGCACAATTAATTGTTTTGGTTTTACAATTTTCAAAAGCATATTAATTGATACAAATACAGTTGGTTCTTAAATTGGCGACACATTTTAAAAGATTAAATTTACAATTTCTTTCTCAAATAGACAACTTCTAGAAAAGAGATACTGTCCTTCTGATTTCACACAATATATAACCAATGAAATTCACAGTTGCCAATTTAATGGCAAGGAGATAATTGCCACCAAACTCCCTCACGATTTGATGGGTAAAAGGCATCCTTAAAGAGAATGATGGCATAGATATGGTTGAGAAAGGAATTAAGATTTTAACTTTTTGCGAGGTAATAAGAAACCACTTATATGAAATGTTAAATAGCATACAATTCTCAGAGGAATTGAAAGTTTATTTGATGAAAATCGGTTTTGAGATGGCTGAGATATAAAAAAAAAAAAAAAAAAAACAGAGTACAACAAAGTGATACTAATGAAAATGGGACCCACCTTTAATATTTCATACTGGTGCTTCCTAATTATCTTGGAAAAAGTTCAAATCTGAATCCCCATCTCAGCCAAAACTACACCATCCATTTACGGCTGAGTACTCGATGGCAGAGAAAGGGTCAAGGGTCAAGGAAGCTTACCTTCATGTTGACTTGGTAACCATCAAACGCCTTCAGCCTCTCTTGAGCCTCCTCCTCCTGCCCCATGCTAATCCAGGTATCCGTGACGATGACATTTGCCCCCTGGCAAGCTTCCATGGGGTCAGTAGTGTAGTGGTATGATGTTCCGTACTACACAGAGAGGAACAAAGGAGTTTCAGAGATGGTTAGTCACTAGACAACTAATTCAGACAACGATCTGCAGTCAAACCTGTCTACAATGACCTCTCAAGAGAAACATGAAATATGGTCATCATAGGCCTGGTGGTTGTTGTAGACAGGTCCGATAGAGGTAGAGAAGCTCTGCAGTCTAAGGAGAAAAATGGCATGCTTCCCTTGTCTAAAATCTGTCAGTTGTCCATCAGAACCTATATGATGTTCATCAATTTCAAACCTTCAACTTCAAACCAAATAGTTATCTGTAGGTGTGAACGGTTGCAAAAAAAAAAACTTGAGCTTCAGAGCGTGCTCGCTAACCCGCTAATTCTGAGCATTTGAATGGTTGCAAAAAAGACTTGAGCTTTGGAGCGCACTCGCCAATCCACTATTTTGTATGTGTGAATGCAGCTATGATATAGCAAAAAGAAATACCAGTGTGTAAAGTTTAAGAGAGCCAACGTTCTCCTTCTGTGATTGCTCCAACTCTCATATTCTGTATATTCATTATTCATGAACATATATTATGGTAATAGTCATCTTTGCAGCGTATCTATATAATGCAGGGATGCCAGTTAGAATGAAATACAGGGTCTCAAATACATTTATATGAAGCTACTTTGTGCAGGGAAGGGCCTGGGCTTTGATACAACCTGAATACCGGCATCCCTGATAATGCTTTACTTCTAGCCACTAAATAGTAGAGACAGATCCAAGAATCATAAACTACAATTACAATTTGATAAGTCTTTTCCTGCCCGTCATGCTTTACAATAGATAATTTCACAGTGGTAAAGCCATGGCTGAATAGTGATGGCTTAATCAAATGTATAATTACATTAAATTGATAATTGTTTTTTTTTTTCCTTTCCCCTGAAATGAAAGATGAATTATCGACAGCTGACATACCTTTTCTGAGAGAAGCTTAGCATCTTGTTGAACCTCTGGAAAAATCTCATACCCCTGTAGTGAGAAAGACGGACAAGACAAAAACACTTAAATGACAATTCCAGATCAGTTAAAAGTCAGTCTCAAAAAGGAAATACAATTTTACAAGCACGACAGAGAAATTTGATCAAAATCTGATAAAAATTGGGGAAGTTATAAAATTGTGAAGTTTTTCCAATTTTCACAAAACAGTTCTTGATCCGTCAATACGAACATGCAAATGAGTGAGTCAGTATTATCACTGCCTCAAAACTTATCTCATAGTTTGTACACATAATTTAGAAATTTCTAGTTGTTTTTTGTTTTTGTTCAAATGCAAGTATGCCCATGTCTCAAATCCAAAGATATCTGAAGTTACTAAGCTCTGAGTAACAGAGACTTGGTGGGACTTGGTCGGTCCATTATGATTAGATTGAATTAAGTCAGCACGGTATAACAAACCTTTGGAGTTGCTATCCTGACGTTGATCCCCATGGGGGCGGCCCCCATCATGATGGAGTGGATGATGTTGTTTCCATCACCTACCCAGGCAATAGTCAGGCCCTTCAGGCATCCATAGTGTTCCTGTAATTTGTTAGGAAAGCCATACATTGGAAAGAGTGGAGAGATAGAAAGACAGAGAGGAAAGAGAGAGGATAGAGAGCAAGAGATAAGAAACAATGCATGACTTCTTGCATACTTAAAGGCATTTTATATACAATTTGCAGATGAAACAAAAACCCAGCTTTAGTGCTTTAAAAAATAGTTCTAAACTGTGAGTTAGTGATAGAAACAACCAATGTAAAAATGTTAATCTGAGTATCATCAATTTTATATATTGTTATACAAAATGTGAACAACAGTTATTATAAAATTGTTTTTAAAGTAAACCATCTACAGTTACGGTTTATTGAGAAAAATAGTGATATATCCTTATATTACAGGCTCTATTTTTATATGGCAGGATGTTTTGCGATACAACTGACCTACACATATGCATCAAATATGATAACTCAAACACTGTTTAAATCCCTGCTTCCAGTGGTAAATACATTGTAGTACCTTTAATGAGACAACTTGCTAGACTTGCTAGACTTGCTAGACTTGCTAGACTCTAACAACCATTTCTTTCCCCAAATGACCTAACTCATAATTTTGTTTTTGTTTTTGTATACACACATGCTTTTCAAATCAAGAAATTCAAGTCCCATGATATGAAATGTTTCTGCTTACACTTACTATTTGATTTCACAGAAATGGCAACCATATTTCATGAGAGGCGAATGGTTGTACATTGTATTGTTGTGGCATAGTGGTACGCAAAAGCGATCGATTGAAGTTGTTGACGGTAAAATGAATGACTGAGTGTATGCTTGTAACGGATTGATTGCGTTGGGCAAAGGTATGTATTATATTATACTATCAGAGGCATTCAATGGTGCAAAAACTATGAGTTGACTATGAGCCTAATTACGGGAGCAAATGTAAATGGGTGATGTCAGCATGTAATATCCAAAATTCCTCGAAAATTGCACGCTCAACAGCAACAGTGTGATGAGCAAAATTGACCAATCAGAGAGCTAGAATCTTTCAAAGTGTTATATAAAGAATACTACAGCTGCATAATGACTGCCAGTGATGGTGCAAGTACCTGTAGAGTCTGGAAATCAGCAAGGGTCTGCAGGGGGTGGTAGATCTCTGAGAGGCCGTTGACGATGGGAATGGATGCCTCCCGGCAGAGGGTCAGCAGGTCGTCATGGCGATACACCCTGGCAAGTGCTATGTCCACAAGTCCAGACAGCACCCTGATGTGAGGACAAGAATGTGGAATGATGCAATGCTCAGATGGAAATGGTAGTTCCAGGTTTTCTACACTACACATGTGGTATGAGTTAATATGAGTAGGTAGATTTCATTTGCTACACCAAGGAGAAGGAGGAAGTGAGAAAAAAGAAAGAGGGTGGAGAAGGAGAATAAGAAAAAGAAAAAACAGAAAATAGAGGAGGGGAAGAAGCAGTTGAGGAGTAAAAAGATGATCATGACAAAAATAACTTGTGAAGCAATCAAGACTTAAGCATTTACCAATCTATAATTGTTCAACATAGCATGGGCTAGAAATTTGGACAAAGTACAGGGGAGCACCATGTCATACAAATGGAGGTACACTTTTACCTTTGCTGTTTGTTATTATTGAATGTTCTGCAGTGCTTGTACAACATTGTGATGATTTGGGCTTAACCCTATTCTAACTGGGGGGGGGGTCAAATTGACCCCCCCTCGACGTTTCGCGCCACGATTCCGCAACGCGCAAAGATTTTGCCGCGTCGTTTCATGACTTTTTTCATTTGAGTCTCCCGCATATTTTGAGACCAAATTTGCGACGTCCGGGTACACCGTTCTGAAGTTATGCAATGTTTTGCATATGCATGTCAACCCGAAAACCGCTCAAATTCATGATTTCATGTGCAAATCCAATGCAAACTGTGGTTTTTTGTTTAATTGATATAAATTAGATTATTTCAACTTTTAACCATTGAAATAAATCAATTCTAATGTAGATAAGCTTGAAAAAGTGCCTCCAACAAATTTTGGCAAAAAAACAATAGAAAACAAAAGATCGAAAAAACAATAAAATACATAAGAAATTAACAAAACAATAAAAAACAAAAGAAAATGATTTTGATTGCGCTATTTTTTTACAAGAAAATTGTTTGATGTGTCTTGAGGAACTCTGACACAAAAATTCAATAATCCTTCAGTCTTTTTGATGGAGTTATAGGTGAAAATATGATTTCATGCGTTAATTTGCATAATTAATTTATTAAAAAATATGAAATCAAAATTTTTTTATTGTATGATCATGTAATCTTGTAGTTGACATCCGGCTCTATATTCAGGCAAAATTTTGCGGCGTTCGCGCGATCGGCGGCCGAGATCTGAAGGGGGGGTCAAATTGACCCCCCCCCAGTAAAAACTTGGTCTCAAATAGCCCAGTTAGAATAGGGTTAAAACATCTGAACAGAGCCATTCTAGAACAGTGACATTATGTTAGATGAAACAGTATGGTGACTTAGAAGATGTATACGTGACCGCTCCTACTCATCAACAAAACTTGTCCACAATTCATAACAATTTTTATGGTGACATGATCCATTTGGACATATATGTCAATTTGAGCTTTCAGTTACATGTGTGCTGCATATACATGTATACCCTCATAAAATTTGATACAGTGATTCCAAGTTGGGCCAGCCTTCCGATTACATGGTCTTCCCTACGTTACTGTGCCTTTACGCTTATGAGCAAGCTCCCACATGACCGGTGGCTTTACATCCCCTGCACAGGATTTGCAATAAGATGAATGTCATGCCTACAGGCACAACTACTGCTAGCAGCAGACTTGAACCAAGGACCTCACAATTGAGAGTCTATGTTCTTAACCACTGAGCCATGACAGAAACTGAAAAGGGCTTGTATTGATGAGGCTAACCATGTCTCTCACCTTGCTGTGTCTACAAGGGACTCATTCACCCCAAGGTGAATATCAGCAGGAGACAAGAAGGCAGGGTGACCCCCTAGTAGAGCAAAGCCTGGGAAGGGAAGAGATTATGTACAAAAAGTTTGAAATCATGGCACTTTTTAATCTCTCTTGAGCTTTAGAGAAGCACTGCTTGACCAAAAAGGGGGACCCTTATGTTCTGCTAGTCCATACATACACAATAACATTCAGCTGAGCCACATAAAAATATTCTGAATTCATTTTGAGACCCTATAGATGAACCCAGGTATCTAACATCAATGTATTCACTGGTTTTGATCCAGCAATACTTCAATTTGTTTGTTTGTTTTTTACCAAAGTGTATTTCTCCTTTGGAGGTTTAATAGTTTTGTGCATGTTATGTTAAATGTCTTCCTCATCTCAACATGCACACATTTTCTCTTTTCTAAATGTAAATTATTGTAAAATATCAAAACTGGTTGAAACTCTGAATAATCCACATTTTCTTTCACCTGTAATACATGTGCCTGAGGCAGCAAATTGTATTGTGGTCGCACTTAAAAACAAAACAAAACAAAACAAAACAAAACAACTGCCACTTAACCCAATCTGCTCAACCCAGACAGCTTATGAATATTTTCAATTTAAATGTATAATTTATGGACAAAGCCTCTCAGCCTGCTTTATTTTCAAGATCTGAGCCCTGCTTCATAAAGCTGTTCATAAAATTATGCATGAATCTACAAACAACTTGAAGATGGCAAACAAATTGGGTTTCCTCATCATTGTTAATTTCTGGGCACACATTATACATACATGTATTGGCACTTCATATTCCAGTTATGCGTAAAGTCATTTATAACTTTCCGAACAGCTTTATGAAACAGGCCCCTGATCCTACAAAAACCAAAACCTAGATCATTTTGTAGCAAATATCTCCCCAACCCCCTCCCATCCTCCACTCTGATCTCATTCACAACACCCATCATGCTATCACACCTGTTTCATTGGACAATCTGGTCCTGGTGCTGCGCTTTTCGAAGATGAGTCCTGCAGACTTGCCCTCCAGGGGCCTGTAGGATTCTCCGTGCTGCTTGTATCTGATCTTCAGATCTGACGCTGTCCACAACAGCTGCTCAATCTCCTTCTTGGAGAAGTCCTTGAGGGTCATGAAGTGACGTCCAACAAGGGAAGAACTGAATTCAGCATAAAATTTTAGATATGAATTAAGGATATTGATCAAAGGCATAATCTACCATTTGCAGATGAAACAAAAACCCAGCATTAGTATACTTCAAAATAGTTCTAAAATGTAAGTAAGGCTTAGAAACAACCATTGTTAAAATTTGAATCTGTATAATCGATGTTAAGTATTGTTAAATACACAAAATGTGAACAATAGTTATAATAAAAGTGTTTCCTGATTAAACTGTCTACAGTTACTGTTTATTGAGAAAATCACTGATATCTCCTCATATTTTAAGTTTTATTGCAAAAATTTCATATGGTAGCTAGGATGTTTTATGACACAACATACCTACACATAATGCATCAAATGTGATATCTTCAAAATTGTTGAAATCACTACTCCCAAAGGTAAACTGGACCTTTATAATCAGAACTTAGTCATTGTAATGAAATACCGTACAGTCACAAAGCATTCACACTAAAATAGAATTTAAAGATTTAATTGCAAGTAGAGTGTAAATAAATCCTAGTAATGTGAGCGAGGTTAAATTCTTCACCAAGACATGTCACATTCCAGTCCAGTTCATCATCACATTTAAATTTATATGGGTTAGATTGATTTCTGTAGGCCTTTATTTCACTGGAAACAAGACAAAACAAAAAAGAACATATTTTATGAATTATCAATGCAAAACAATTCAAATCAATTTCAGTTTTATAGCACATATAAACATGTAACATACACATGGAATATAGTCATTCAGTTCATAGACTACGGTAATCTGCAACCAATGTAGTGCAGTGTCATCATTTATTTCATGGTCATGGCTCACGCTGTGTGCAGTCAAAAAAAAATTCTAGTTATTTGCATTAGTACTAAATAGTAGATGAATTATGAAGAATACATCATCAAGTTGGAAGATCAAAATGAACACGAAGAGTTCGTTTGACGTTACAATTGCACACCACACTTTAATATTGTCAGGCATATGCACCTTTAACAACGAAACACAGCCAAGTCGCTGTAAAGAAGTCGCGGAAGGCCGTGCCATGCTGCGCACGGCATCTATCTAGTCGGGCTAATTTGTACCAAGGAGGTATTGTTTGCACCGTATGTTTGTGTGCATATATCAAAATCAACATGTGGGACTATTATTACAAGAAAGCAGAATGTCCTACATACCTTCCATCTTGTTCAGGTATACGTAGCTGTTTGCACGTATGGAAACTTGCACATATCAACTGAGTTTTAAAATTTTGCGTGGATAATTCCTTTACCGCAACATTAAATAGCTGACGGAAAGAAGAAGCGAGCATTGACATGGTTGGTTGACTTATCTGTTGTGGAAACTGCAGACGCCGACGTGTACTGTACACCGTGTGTCACAACACGCGCCGCGCCGATCCCTGGATCGCGGTTTTATACGGGGATGGAAAGCCAAGCGCTGTGTAGAAAATGAATACGGTGAAAACTCGTATGACCAGTCGTGACAAGAAACAAGCCAAATTATTCTCAAATACCGCAGAAAAGGCGCGGATAACCTATCTCTCGCTGTTCATCCGGATGATGCAATCGGAGGTGACCGAGGTCTCTGTTTGATGACTCTGTCCCCACCTCCCGCCGGCCTGATGCAACTTCTTCTTAACACTGTTATAAACATTTGAAGAAATGTATTTGCAGTTCAATGCAATGCTTGCGAGGCGATGACATCTAATATCATTTAGTTTTAGAGCAGAAGCTCATCTATATTGGAAATTCAACTGACTTGAGTTGAAATTAAACTTTTGATTTTAATAATATCTTCGATCCTCCGAGATTTTCAGCTGTCATACGCTATCGCTGCCTTCAAAGCGAAGAGAGGTAATTCCACTTATGAAGACTGTAGGCCTACCGGTACTAGCGTTTAGACAGCTGAAAATTTCGGAGGTAAAACCGCTGTATTGAGATCAAAATTTGACACCAATTTCAATAATTTAATTTGCATCAGAACGAGGACCTTTGGAATAGGACTATTTATCAACTGTATGATGCCTTTTTTTTTTATTGTTTGATTACTCTGTTTATCAAGGACAATCAAATTTGCTGTTATCTCGAGCTGCTGTGAATATAATAAAGCTTTTATTCTGAACAAAATTGGGCAATACACCTAGTAGGCCTACATTTGGAGGAACAAAATCAATAAAAACAATTCATCACAAAAGGGCGATGATCCAATTTCTCCTCTCAGTTTGTACATCAAAAATTCTTAATGTGCATCTAATCTTGACGTTTCCCTCCTCTACTGCTATACATTCAACATGTTACATTTGGAGGATTTCGTTCATCCATGCTTGGCTAATATCTTGATTTAAAAAAAAAAAAATCATCTTAATCACAAACTTTAGGGGAAAACAGTGATATGTATTTTGTTTTCCAAATTAAGGCAGAGTATCCCAGGAGAGGTAGGGCCTACATGTATTCACATGTGGATTGTCGCCCTCTTTTGGTTTTGAATCATTTCTTGATACTTGGTAGACTTTGTTCATCATGTTCATAATAAACAGTGAACTTTTCAACTAGCTTAAAGGGGCATTCCGGACAATGTTCATAATTTCACATCATGTAGTACATAAATCAACAGCTTCATGTATAGATTTGTAGAATTTATTGTGGTTCTTGAGCAGAGAAACAGTACTTTCAAAAACCTTAAACAAATTACACTGAACAAAGATGATGACATAGGAGCCTCACATATCTCAGAAATGTAGCAGTGTCATTCCATTACAATACTGCATGCTTGCAAGCTCACCTGTGTGTAATCTATGCATGCCTTCTTCTTTTGTGCTGCTTCCTTGAGCCACATCTCATGCATTCTTATGGTGAGGCTGCCATGTCATCATCCTTGTTCATTGCAATTTGTTATAAACTTCGAAAACATTCTTATTTTTCATCCCAATCATTATAAATCCTGAAACTCTGTACCCATAGTATAACTAATTTATATAGTATGTTCAAATGTAAAAATCTGAAAATCATCCGGAGGTCTCCTTTAACCCTTTCTGTGCCATTGAGTCAAATATGCACAAATATAACACACATAATATCTTTGGACCGAAATAAAGGTGTCGATCACACAGAGGGTTAATGACATTGCAGGAGGATGGACTCCTGCATGTATCGAAGAGTCAACTTGAATGCGGTCGAGTTTCATATTGACACAACATACATTAAACTTTTAATTCCCTTGTTAGCATAAGCATGGTGTATTCACAGAGTAACTTATATAGTTTCAATGAAGTTCCTAAAAATTTATCATCCAGCATAAGTTATCACATTTTGCCAAATTGGTATTCTGTTTAATGTCTAATACTGTCTAATACTCAAGTACATTATTTTCTTTTGTTCTGTTTTCAGTTTGGTTTTTTTTAAAGCAACTTTCGTCTTTCCAGTGGGAGCTAATGAGTGCGGTGTTGCGGCAATTTGTAATCTGTAGTATTCTGTATGCAAAGTAAGATAGACACTACAAATAATGTTTCCAGTCTTCAATACCATGGTACCGAGTGTTTCACACACACACACACACACACACACACACACACACACACACACACACACACACAAACATAAAATCAAGCCAATGGCTTCACCATTTCCAAGGACTCTCCATCAAAAGCGAGGTAGAGTAAAAGAAAAAGTATATATATATATATATTCACTCACATGCACACACACACACACACACACACACACACAAAACACACTCACATGCATACAGAGCTTCACATTAGCAGTTGCCTGTGGCAACTAAAAATTGATGTCGTGCCACCAAATTTCTGAAAAGACCATCTTTTGGTGGTCTGATTGGGCACTTAAGATTCAAAATGGATTATTTTTCTGTTTATCTTAAGTCACTAAGTTTCTTTTCCTGGCCACCAAAATTTTAGATTTAAAGACTTTAGTGGCTCGAACAGGCCACCAGAAAAAAAAGAGTCAAGCTCAATAAATATTTAATACAATGATAACAGATTCGAAGAAAAAGATGTGAATGGGTAGAAACACTCACAGACAGGCAAACTGACAGACAGACAGACAGACAGACAGGCACAACGGTTCAGACATTTACCATCATCTGAGAGAAAACAATATCAAACACAGAATGTACACATGGAGCAAGTCCAGTCATAAAAAAAGACTTTATTCCCAATAAAATTCTCATTCATGAAATACTAAATATACCATCTGATAGAGGAGTTACTGTATACAATTTTGTTCTATTATCTGCCCACAAAGCATGAAAATATAGAGATAGATATAAATCTCATATGATACACACACTATACATAGGGCAGAATAGAGTTTGTACATTAGTATGATTTCCACCGCTGAAAGCAGTCTTATATGCGCCAGCAGGCATCACCAGCAGGTGCATCTGATATGAACCACCACACCAATCATATGATCTCCTTCGCTCCTTAATGATTTCTGTCATTTCCTGCAAAGCTTTTGATGAGGCCAATATATTCCTTCATGTCACACAATAAAATGGTCCTCACAGAGGGGCCACTCAGTAATCACAGCAAGGACACATTGGACAGAAAGAGACAAAGTTTGTCTTAAATACAATGTATATGCAAGACCCATCATTGGAAATTACATTCTTTGTTAACTCTTTCATGTGCCACGTTTGCACGCCCGACTCAGTCGACGGCGTGCCAAGTTTGCATATTCTGCTCAGATACACAACCCGCCCAAACTGAAGTCGCCAAATGCCACAGTACAATGAAAGCGTTTCTTGTGATTCCATTTCTGTCACATGTAGGTTGTATTTTATGCTATGATCGACTATCAAGCAGTGTTCCCTCCTGGATTTGCGAGTAAACTGTAAGTGTTTGTTACTACAATGTATTTTGTTTGCAAAAGTCAGGCCTTTACAATAATGTAGCTAATACTAGTCATCAAAAAAATGCAATCATAGATTTGCCATACAATTTACATCAAAGAAAAATTTGGCATTTTTTCTAAAACTTTGTATAATTATTACACATCCAGGGGAACAAAAATCTTTGAAAAACAAAATTACATAGATTTGAAAAGCATAATGATTTTCCCAAAGCATAGCTGCATTGCTATCTCAGAATAATGTGGCACACAGGGAGTTTACATCATGTTACATAAAGAGTTAAAGAATCGGTAGTGTGGGGAGGAAAGGTTCCAATTGAATTAATCCTCAGTCACTGGCCACTAGGACTAGCTATGACTATGACTAGCACAGGCCTCCTAAAATAGAAATTGCTTGTCAGAGAATACCAGCACCGAAGATACGCTCATTGGTAAAGTTTGACTCGCTGATGTCACTAGAGGGCAGAGATCTGTGGTTCAACTTCAGTCCAGATTTTTCAGCTGTGTACATTTGTATATGTGTTGTTTGAACTATAAGCTGTACATTCATTACAGAGATTTCCACATTTTTCTGAGTCAGGCCAGCCTTCCAACTGCATGATTTTCCCACACTCTTGGGTCGAGTGATTCCCAAACAGGAAACATAGTTTTGAGCTGACTGTGGGTTTGACAAATTTGGGCCCAAATGCCCTGAATGGATGGAAAGCACTTGTAACATCATGAGCAGTACATAAATTTTGCATGCCTCTCATACATTTACTGTTTGCAGTGCTGACAACTAAATTTAGTAATGATCGTAATATTGCTAGCCAAAGAAGTCATTCTGCTCAGCTGTACATTCCAAATTACGACAGACAGGAATGACAATTAAATGCGATCTCATGCAAAGTGTACCCATAAAAGAGAACAGACAAACCTAGGTAACAAACAAATAAAAAAGGCAAATTTTATCTTCTACTTCTTGTGTGAAAAATAAAATATAGACAAATAATCTTTACTACATGTATACAGTTGGTTAAAAACCTCATAAGAAGGCAAAGGGTACGAACTAGACAAACACACACACATAAAAAGAAGTTGTAGCAGTTTTCTATGGATAGCAAATTCTAAATCACCTTTGTAATGGGGGCTTTGATGGACCATTAATAAAATGCATGCCATATGATGGGATTGAATGTTTCACAGTAGCAATCTTTGTAGCAAAAATATTTCTCCAGCATGGACATCTACATTCAGGATATCTTATTCTCTCAGCCTCATGTTTTCATTTATCTGAAACAAACCAAATATTTAATTGCATAGAACCTCAGTAATGGATTTAAAGAGTGTACTCAGTAGTCTTGGAATACCTTTACAAGGGAAGCTGACGGGAATCTATTGACTAACAAGCTGCAAGATTGTTTTAAAAGTTTGAAAAATAAGTTGTTAAACAATGATTATCAAACATCTGTTCTTAGGTACATGTAAATTATTGATATCATGACTCTCCTGAAATTAAGAATATTTCTTTTTCTTCAAATTACATTTATTTTCCTGTTAATATGTGGAAATTACTTGTTTTTACAAAAAGGATGACATTCAAAACTTGACACAACTAAAACCATAGCAATCATTATTCCACTCATGATCACGCTGTTAACTTAACATACATATGCAATACAGATCAACACTTATCCTACACAAAAGCAAACTAACAAGATCAAGATGTTGGAGAACTATTTGAGAAAATTTGAAATAAATATTCAAATTACTGCTGTCATTCAAACAAGCATTTATGATGCAAGTAACATTATGTCTTGTGGGAGCTCAGACAGGGCTACTTTGGTCCCTTGACTAAGATGTCATATGAAGTATGACTTCTTGTTTGTTTGTCTGCTTTAGGTCTGTTTTTACTTGTTTATTCTTGTTTTTATTGATGTTCCTAACTAATTTTTATCTTTTAAATTCAGAGTAAAATAAAAATATTAAAACACTTTCTCCTCAGAAAAAAATCCTCCATTAAGGCTGCACAAGATGCTATGAATTTTATCTGACAATTTTTCCCAACATCAATGACAGAGGTGAAACATTCTTAGAGATGCTAAACAAATAATGCCTTTTGTTTTTATACCTGAATGACGTATGTCATGTGGCTGAACATTTTTTGATACCCTGGCTCCCGAAAGTTTAAAACACTCTACAGACTTTAATATGCATAAATATTTTTGCCTTTTAGGACAAAACAAAAGCAACAAGAAAACACAGAAATAAAAACAAGCAATCCACCATCACCTGCCATATATGATGCAAAGACTGAAGCAACATCTTTTTTTTTTTTTTTTTTATTAAATCATTAAATTTTTTAAGTGCTAGTAGTTAGGTAAGACTTTGAATAAGAGCTATTTTAGGGTAATTGTCATTTTGCAAAACCTCGACACAACATGATTCATTTGCACACTTCAAGCAAGACATGATTGGCGTTTATAATCAGAGAAACAGCAATTATATTTTGACAATTCTATGAACAAATCTTTAAAAGGAAATTAATTTTCTCCATTGGTTAGGATGTTTTCCCATTCACATGGCATCCACACACACACCTGCCTCCTCTGATCAATTCACAGAAAATCTGTCATTTTGGCACATTCGGAATTGACTTCACAATCAAATACACTTTGCCCTGCATAGCATATGATTAAACCTTTCCCACCAAAAAGATCCATATGAGGCACACCCTCTACACCAGTGCAAAGTACCCACTGCAGGAAGAAGTCAGGGGGTGTATATGCTGCTGGTGGCCTCCTCTCAGCACCAAGGGCTCTTCCAAGGGGGGGCGTCTGAGACCCAATCTCCCCACCTCCATCTCCCGAAACCTCTGCAGCAGTGTTTCCTAGGCAACCTCTGTTTCCACCGCCTCTGCTGGCTTCTCCTCTTTCGCCTCCTTACCTTGACTTTGGTAATATCTAAATCAACAAAGACAGGCAAACAAAAAAACAAATTTCTATCACAATGCTGATCTATAGTTATCAAGAACTGTACTCTATTTTTTGTTACAAATTCAGAAACTCTACTTTTCCACTGCATGATTTATGATTATGATATTTGTGCACCTATTACACTTTGGAAGAAATCAAAATCAGTACGAAGCCAAAACCAGTCTTATTTTCTATATGGGCTTATATTGCATGGCAATATAAGAATGGACTTCACTGATATTTTCAATTGTTCACTCCATGCCTGCTGAACCAAACAGAAAGTTGCTCTGCATGTAGGCCATCACGAAGCAAAGACAACAGCGAATCACAAAGAATTTAGGTGATATAGGACATCATTTTTTTTTTAATCACATCACCCCCTTCCCCTTTTTGTAGCATTTCAGCTCCCCCACAAACAAGAGCTAGGACTCTCGAACTTACAGATAGATCCGTCCCAGCTGCATGAGTCCAGTAAGTCCGAGGAAGAAGTTGACACTGAACAGATTCCAGTTGACCGGGATGATTACCATTGAGTATCGGGCCCAAATGACACCTATTCAAGCAAGGCAGCAAGTGGACACAGGTAAGCACAAGGCATGCAGAAACAAATGTTAGATCAGATAAAATAGCTCTAATTACTGTATACGCCGAATATTTCGCAAGTGCACTTCAGCAAGTGCTATTCGCGATATTAAAGACATGCGAAAATATTGACTCTCATCACGATGTGAATGTGACGTACGCGTGTACACTTCTCTGTTCAGTAGAGGACTCTCCAATCGCGAATTTAACCACTCGCGAAATCGTCGAGAGTTCCCGATTCGCGAAAATTTAGACTTGCGAAATATATGGCGTATACAGTAGATAGAATAACCACACAATGGTATATTGTACAGTTCTCTGTCCTAAAAGTGACTGTAATATGCCTGTATATTATGTACATAACACTTATCAAGTTCCGATCATTCATCCAAGTGGAAAACCTTGTATCAAACATAAAGAATTTCAGCATGTGTTTTCCAACATACTTTGAATCTAAGAAAATTAGTATTACAGTAATGGCAAAACACCATTTACAGACCATAACATAAAATTCTACAAAGCAGCAGAGTTTTTGAAACAGTGTACATTTGAAGAGAGGTGCTCACAGAAGTTAAAAAAAAAAAAATGACTGCTACAAGAGGCACGGTTGTGAAATCTCCACAGACAGGTGCAATCAGCCTCAACTCAAAACATTTCAGAAATCTAAATGTCATGTATTTCAAACAGTAATATTTTCGAACATGGAGCTCTATGTTGTTGTTTTTTCCCAGAATGTTGTAAAGTAGGATGATTTTCTAAACAGGCAACCTAGTGAGATGCAAAATATATGAGAATTTGGGATCATACTGAAAAGAGACATTCCATTGCAACTCTATGAAGGCTTCAGCAAAAACCAACTGTGGCTCTGGCACCTAACTATGCCACAGACACTGTTTATTTGTCATGCCACACTGTCCACTGTCCATTTTCCATTTCATAATCAACCTGTCGCACGGATAAGAATCGAAAAAGATGAGGTACATGCACATACCGGTGGCAGCCAAGGCACCAGACTGTCTGACACTGAGCTTCTCAGGAGGACGGGCGTAGTCAGCTATTCCTGCGATTACGAGGCACTGGTACAGGAGATACAAAGAGAAGGAGAGATAAACTACATTGAACAAAAAACAAACAAACAAACAAACAGCACTGGCACCAACTCATTAAAATGCGATGTCAGCCCAGTTTAGAGTTGATTTTGATAAATGCTAAAGCAAAAGCAAACAAACAAATAAAAAGCAAAGAGAAACAAAAACAACAATCAAAATCAGAATGGAAGAAGTTCAATTAATTATCATAAGTATTATATTTTATTTTAGGTCAATAAAAGGAAATTTAGCAAAACATTTCTGTATGTCTATGGAAGTAAAGGGGTATTTTTCAAGATTCACAAACAAATGATATGTGCTGAATTAATGTTTAAGAGCTAAAAAAACATTATGCAGTGAAAAACAAATTTTTGATGACTTTTTAATAGGCAGGTTGAATGTCCATTGACTGAAATCATATGAAATCAAAGGTTACAATCCTGTATTACAGGCATGTGTTGCTCGAAGAGTTGAAGTCATGCAGAAGTTACATGTAGCAGGGATGTAGAACAAATCAGCCTTATAACATGGCACATCATTAATGATGTACAAACATGTATGGCTTCATTCAAATGTGATAGTTTAACCAGATTGCCATTTAGTTTGGAGAAAACAGAAAGAAGCTTTGAATAACTTTGTCTTTCAGAGACAGATTCACTGCTATTACTTACCCACTTGAATGCAGGGGCCCAGAAATGAATTGTTTTAAGTCCTGCAAAGAGAGGGATTTGTTGTTCAATGGTATTAATATTATGTCGCTTGTTGGTTTTAACAGCGTGATTTTGCCTACTGTCTGGGGAAATTTTTTTTTTAATACATCTGTACAAATTCTTCTTTGTTTTTGTTTTTGTTGTTTGTTTCTTCCCCAAATCTATCTTGCAATAAAAGAACCTCTGATTCCTGTAGGTTAACAAGCAAAGGATGGTTTGGACCCGACAATTTCCCTCATTATAAGCAGATTCTCATCATATTTGACCTCGCTATGTAATGGAACTTCCCTGTATACATGTAGAAGGATCCATCAACAAATATTCCAATGCTAAACTAACTAATATTAAACTAACTCAATTCAATTCTACAATGTACTTCAATTTCTATTGTCCATTCTGGAAATTCCTTTTGTTTCAAGTCCTACTCATAAACACATAAACACATAAAGCATCAATCTATCACAAACACACAGACCTGGAATTAGTATATCTTTTCCACCTTGTTTATTCTTTAGACTTTAGATGTCTCCATCTTTTTTCATTGAAAGCAAGCCAGACAAAATAAAGGTTATGAAATGAGGAACACTAGCATTGACAGGAGAGTCATATTCACGAAACAAAGAATGAGGTGCCAATTGAATTCCAAAATAAATGCATTTGGTACAGATTTTTAAATGTCATTACTGGTCACTTGTATCATACTTTTCTCCAAAGTGCTACATAATGTCAACACTGTGCCACAAGAAACAAACCAAACCAAAACAAAATCAAACTTTCCTTCTTGAGGCAAACTATCCTTTTGAATGTGTCCGGAATGCTAGACAGAGCAGAGCCACTCACCTGCCGGGTGATTCCACAAGCCTTGTAGACGTGGCGGAAGAGCCTGCTGAATCTTGGCGTCGAGGGCGCCAAAGCGAGAGGTAGTTTGGGGGACGCTGTCGGCCAGGCTGCGCTGCGGCTGCCGCCGGAGTACTAGTCGGAGTCCTGTCAGGAAAACATGTCTGCGGCTTGCCATGTCAGAGCTGTGCACCTGGATAAATGAGTTTGTGGTAGAAGGACTTATTAACCGGGAGTTGACATACAAACAGTTTGGGTTGAAATAAAGTGGCATGTACAATATAGTGACCTCAATCATCTTGCAATTCATCCATCAAGAGGATGGAGAAAAGACATTAAATGAGTAATTGAGCGATTATGCTCAAAAGTCTGAAGCAAAGTACACCAACTGTAGTACATCGTTGAGCACTAAAATAGAGTCAGAAACATGAAGTTACATGTACATGTGTAGAGAGCATGGACTGGTGTGCCTCATCAGGTAAACTACAGTGTAACAACATGCCAAAATATTGCCTCCATCATACTTGTAGCATGTACAATTATTCACAATTAATCATACAGTCTCCAAGATTGGAATTATACTCTCAACTTCGCTACCCAACTTGCATGATGGTATGAGTATGCACATTGTATAGAAATGTACTTCAAATTCATGAATTTCTTCCGTCGAGATGTTTTCATTGCAACTGATTGACAAATTGCCCTACATCGACGTAAATAAGCACTAAATTGATCAGTGTTTTTTAGTAGTAGCCATGCTTATTTACGTCGATGTAGGGCAATTTGTCAATCAGTTGCAAAGAAATGTACTTGTTGTACAAGCAAAATTCTCACTCTGGTGCTGTGGTTCTCCGCACATGATTTAACTGTATGAAATACTATGCCCATAAAATACGTACAAAAGTACATCACATGGTGCACACATCCAGACAGTTGGCCTGGCTTGGAGAAAAGCCAGATACTTCCAACGCAAACTGGCTACACATGCCACTTGGCTGCACGTGCTACTATAAGATACAACAATGTGGACACAAGTATCACACCACTGTTTGCATTCTGCTATCACTGTCACTATGTGATAGAATTTCCTGATAAAAGTTATCTTGTGATTCTATTATGTATGGCATGATGGTGAACAAATATTTATCTTTCAATAGACAGTCTGGAACGATAGTTGTATCAGCAGGGTATTGTACTGATGTAACCTTTGAGCGGTGTCAGACTGGGTTTCTTGCCAAGTTGTAAAGAGTCACTCATCATAGAAATGCAATTGATAAAAATCACATTAATTGAAATCCACAGGGAGCATAATGTTAACATGAGCAATGATCATTGTCAACTTTTAGTCAAATTGTCCTCCAATGGTTTTCGTTATTCACTGATTTTTTCCTTCAAATGATACTGTACGAGCTGAAATTTTCGCGGTGGTTTTATTTCCGCGAATTTCGCAAATCGCCTTTGAACCGCGAAAATAACAACACGTGAAAATAACAACGCGCAAATAGTTACGTTCAGTTAGACCGTCGCAACCGCGAAATTAACAACACGTGCAAATGTCCTCCAAGTAGCAATTCGCGAAAATATCTGTATGCGAAAATTTCAGCTCGTACAGCAGAAAGTGGACTTTTGCTGTCATGAATTAATTATGGCAAAAAACAAACCAAAAACAAACGATTTACTCACCCCCCCCCCCCAAAAAAAAAACCAAAAACGAAGAAAAAAAAAAAAGAAGAAAAAAGCAGTCTCCTGTAACAGAAATGCATTGGATATTGTCTCCATGTTGGGAATTCTCAAGATATTTTTGAGAACAGAAGGGAAAGAAAAACTGCCTAGGGTCTAGCATTCTGACATTTTCCACTTTGTTAAAATGTTGTTTGCTGTGAACTGCAAATTCAACCACTTGGGAGATCATCTTACAGGTGCTCATTCACTAAATCCGATGTCTGCACCACAGAAAATAAATGAACAACATTCCTCTTGCAGCCCCCATAGATAACCTTTTTATCCCTAATCCTAACCCAATGTAGATTGTAGGTCAAAGACAGAATCAAGCATAGGCCCCATTTTTCAACTTTCTCACCTCAATGAGCAATAGACCCTAGAGTCTACATGGTTTGAAATAATATGGGGGGGGGGTACAAAAGAAACTCAATTTAGAGTAGGCTTTACAGTCTAGTATAGCTACAATATGTGTAAAGTACTTTGGACAGCATTCTCTGATGTGATAGGCAACTGGAAAATTATGAAGATGAAATGAAGGACATTAGAAAAGTCTGTAAACACAGTAATCTATTGTACAGCCAAGAGCAGTGTAATCTGACTTTATGCCATATGGACACTTGGTAGTTTCTCCCCCAAAAAATACTCCCGTGGAGTTTTAATTGAAGGTGCATCTCAAGTTTTCAGCACAGATGGGTCTGCAAAGAGGGCATTTTCTATTATAATGTTTCTATTGATGACTTTTCTACTGCAGAGGACAGGAGTATAAACCATTCAGCAGTGGAACGGTTAATGCATGAATTTGTAGTTGCTTCTGATCTTGCTTCTGCTTCTGCAAAAATTGCTGCAAGTGACCTACAAAGTAGGCCTCTCCTGTCTCTAACGTTAGGTGGATTTGGGTTCAAAAAAAATATTCGAGCTTGATGGCTAGGTTATGAGGCCATTCATGATTTTAAACTCTTAAAACCAAAAATGGTTGTGATGCTAGAATCCCTCCCACAAGTGCTTGAGACCAATCTTGCTACCCCCCTTTTGTGTACATCCCCGCCCCTGCCCCCACCTCCACACCCCACCCCCGCCACGGGATGAATCCAAAGGCGGAATCTTTAGAAATTGAAATTCATGGGTGTTGTTTAACAGTTTATATTTTCTTCCACATTTTTTCTCTTTTTTTTTTACAAGCCAAAAGTTGCATAGTCATGGATCCCTATACTTGGAGAGCAATATCTGTGTCCAGCACATGTGGGAGTAGGCCCTTAACCTGCTAAACACAGCCCGAACGCCGAACGCAAAGCGTTCAATATCTGTGTACAAGGAGCGCCCCGGGGTTAATGTGGGATCTTAGTCTTCAGCTGGGAACCATCACAAATTCACAACTCAAGTCTAAATGCGACTTGGTCTTCGTGGTCTTGGAAGTTTGACTCGAGTTGGAGCATGGTACATCAAGATTCAAACACTCCATAATAGAGCTAAAGCCAGTGCAATGTGAAAGTGTTTCAATTTGTTCAAAGCTGATCTTCTGTCTCACGAAGCGAGGTAAACAATATATTTGTAGGTACGCCTTGCAGTGCTCGGTCTACAAATGTACTTTGCCAGACGAAGGCTAACAAGTACTGAATTGCACTAAGTAACAGATTTCGAAGCTGAAATGTCGTATTCATTTCTTTGTGTTACCTCGCTTCGTGAGACAGAAGATAAGCGTCTCATTTCCTTCAGTTACTCTACTAACCTTACCACGATGATGAACATCTTTCCAACCATCATCATCGATCATTCGTTCAATTGTCAAGATTGTCATGCTATCAACTATAGTCATTGCATTATACAGAACCTATGCATAAATTTGCATATGGTAGACAAAGATCCCACTCTTCTAACATTACTAACAGTGAGTAACACCTCCATGCAGATACACCGGCACCTCAATGTTGTCACCATACCAATCTTTTACATTCGTATTGTATGTACGTTACTTACAATGTACAGTGCAGCGGAAACGCACGCCACTACCACTCCACTTGATCCAAAGAGATTTAATCTCTTTCTTTGACTTGATCTGATTAAGGTTAGGTTTCTTCTGTAGCACTCACAGTCGAGTCAGGATCACTTTGAGGCACTTTTCACGCTAGCTCACCTTCTCGTCGGCGTGTATTCACATCGAATACTGAACCCTCTTTATGAAAATGATGTGTAAATACTGCTCAGTGCTAGTAAATACAGTAGGAGCGGTGCCAGTGCCCATGGGCCAGATCAGAATGATGTGTAATGTTGATGAGCTGACTACTGAGAGCTTCGATGAGACGCTCAATACATATAATACAGAGCATGTACGCGAATCAGGTACAACTGAATATGCACTGAAACTGCATGCGTGGGGTTAGCATACTCATCAGTATTCAATTATGTACCGACACCAGCGGCGTACCCAGACCGCGCGGACGGCGTGCCCAGTGTGTGCACTGCATACCGACGAGTTGATAATTGAGCTGCGGCCCGACGGGTTGTCGAGAATACGTAGTAGGCTCGAAGGGAAGGGTTAAACTTTTGGGAGGGGGGGGGGGGGGGGGTATGTAGTGAGGGATCTTTGATCCTTGGATTGATACAGGATCACACCTGCGTGAGCCTAAAACCAGGGAGGGACCAGGTGAAGAATACCACGGGAATAAATATACTGATTCTTGGCTTGATTAATTTTTTTCTGTTTTGTTTTGTTTGTTCGTTCGTTTGTTTGTTTGTTTGTTTGTTTGGTTTTCTTCTTTTGTTTTTCTTTTTTTCTTTTCTTTCTTTCTTTTTTTTTTTTTGGGGGGGGGGGCAATGTGAACTCTTATACTAGTGGCAATTAGGATACATCCAAGGGGCGCGGAGGCTTGGGAGGGGGTGGGGGTAGGGGTTATCGACCCTTGACCCAAAACCACCCGTTGTTGACGCACCCACCGGCGCCAACTGTATCCTCATTGTGGAAAATATTCGCTATAAGGGGGTTCATGGAGAAAAGGGGGGGGGGTGGCATCGCACTATCAATAGTATCATAAAAGATAAAGGTGGTATGCTATACAGAAGCCTATACTATGTAAATAATTATTTAAACAAGGGATCTTTTCCCCAGACTGAAAGCGAGGCCTGTACGTATCTAACTCGAGTGGATTCATAAAACTTTAGAAGACACGAAGGAATGCCGCTGGAATGAACTCGTCAACTTTCCACGCTGAATTCGATGCATTTTAAAACGTCAACAAACCTGATCAAGAGTTAGAGTCCAAAGATGCAATACCGCGCTGTGCACAATTTACAGACAAACGGATCACCTGCACATCCTTTGACGCGTGAGTCCCAAGTCTGCGACGTTTGTCGATTTTGCTATACGTACCCGAAAAAGACTATAAAGAATTTAAGAACAAAAAGAAAGAAAATCGAATGCAACATTTAACTCGCCACAAATACGTTTCTCTAAATTTTTGATTCCCAAAGGATCCGATCAGCCTATTGAAACGGCTTAATGCACTTGTCATCTTCATTCTATATTGCCTCACGATTATCATAAAAATGTCATAGGTTTTTATTCAACAATATCTTATATTTGGATCCTCGGACTACGAAGAAAATCAGCTGATAACTCGTTGCAGAGCTCTACATGATTCTTGTATCTCAATAGTCACTGTCTACGAGATGGTGATCTGATCGAAAGTCCATAACTCATGAATTTGCAGAGCTCTACATGATTCTTGTATCAATATCTCAATTCCTTGTAAGACATGTAAGACATAAAGTGATTGACAGATGATGTCATTGGTTTGTATACTTTTTTTTTGCGTATCCGGGTAATCTGAAGAAAAATAGTAGAAGAATTATTATCAATAGGCACTATATGGCATGAATTTAGATAATTATGAGCACACGGGAGATAGGAATTTTCAGATCCAGGAACTCCAGAAACTACGGGGCGCCTTTACAAAAGTCTCCATCCCAATTCTGTCTTTTTATTTGTTTCTTTTGTTTAAAAAAAATAAAGGTGGGGCTCGCCTCCGCCAGCTCCGCCATCGTGTATCACATTGAAAAATCAACACAGGTTATACATACATTTATCATTTTCAACATTATGATCATCGTTATCGTCATCAGCAGCAGCAGCAACATTATCATTGAGAGTACAAAAGCTAACGCTTCTATAGCATATACGATCAAAAAACTCCCATGCAATAATTACTTCTCCGTGACGAACAAACCGTTGTCAAAGGTGATGAGTTTGAAAGTGATTATTGGTGATATAAAAACTGATCAACAAGTGAGATGCTAATAATACACATTTCAGTAGAATCTTTTTTTTTTTTTTTAATTGCATGCAGGTCCTTCCCTGTATCATTGAAAGACGAATAGAACAAAAAAGAAGGGGGGGGGGGGGCGAATGCCGGTTCATTATTTTTATGTGTCCGCATTAAATTTTCGTACAACCAAGCTTAAATATTTACGGCTTTGCAGTACACATGTACTAGTAAATCCACAAATCCACAAAAGACAGACGCCCTCTATTGTACCAACACGGTAATTTGCAGAGAACATGGCGAACGAAGACGATGACATTCCCGGTGAGTTTGTTGTGTAAACATCTTGTACTTTTGCTTAGTTACCAATGTTATTTTCGACAGATTACTTATCTTCGTGAAGTATTTGAGTTTTCTGTTGTAGGAAACGAGATTTATATGTCTATCACACATGTACGTCATTGAGTTAATGAATCTCCTGTCGTGTGAAATTATAGTTTATGGCTAATTTTTGCTTGGACGCGAGCGCGCGGACTGTCCGTGCTTGCTTCCAGGACGCCGCCGGGGTACCGGTGCCACAAGCGAGCGAGAGACCGCCGCTGTTGACTTGTGTGCCGCACCCACAAGATCACGAATGAAGGCCTACATTGTAACCAGCGCTAACGTTTTAAGCCCTAATCCAGGAGTCACTACCGCGGCTGTTGTGTAGGAATTTCGTCACACCTACTACTTAGATTGTTCTACCAGCTTCTTCACATGGCACAATTGTCAATTGTAATTTGTATGCTAAATTTAGGCCTGTAGACCCATGTGTAAATCGGCATAGGGCCATGATAAGTGCAACACACTTTGTCACTACACAGCACAGTCAGGCATGCAAACACTGAAACAGCATAGACTAGATCTATACCGTACGTGTAGAAATAAAACACGAAACAGGATCAATCCATAAATGTGGATCTGTAAACAGTGCATTGGAAAAAAAAAAAAAGTTCAAAAAATTGGTGACATGCAAATCATGACGGTATTGACACGCATTGAGTCATTGTAGAGCCCACAAAGTAAATATTTATTAGGCTTATTAGCCAGCTCCAGCATCCTCAGCAAGGGTTGAGCTGAGACAAAAAGATGGAAAAACAGAACTCGAGTCTGAGGCGCAATATCAAAAGTTTAAGTTGTTTTGATTTACCTTCAAGATATGTACATCCATGGTGGCATCCTGAGCTTTTAAGTTATGTTAATTGTAAGAATAATAATGCCTAATGAGGCATTATTCAGGGAGAAGAGACGCATGTGTGGCTTTCTCATTTTCAAGCCGATTCTAAATCCTGGATTTTTATTCTCTTGTGCAGCTAGTGGAGCCGTCTTCACTTTTGGGAAGAGTAGATTTGCCGACAATACAGCCAACAAATTTTGGATTCGCAATGACAAGGCGGTGCAGGTCAACTGTGGGGATGATCATTCAGCCCTTGTGACGGGTGAGAAACCTCTTGACATCAGGCTCACTGTCATTGATAGTTTTAAACCCTGGGGCCTGTCTTATAAAGACTTGTGATAGAAATCAATCACAAGTTTCTTGTGAGCTGCAATGCAAGTTGCGATTGATTTGGGGACTTGTGATTGATTTGAAGTCTTTATAAGACGTGGCCCTGGAATACATGTACAGTAGCTTTCATAATCCATATTCTAGATCTTTTTTTTTTTTTTTTCAGGAGATGGAACATAATCTTGATTTAGATGTCCATTGCAGAGATGATTTGAATGATTTGAAAGTGCATTGTGATATATCATATTCATAATTTTATGGATCTGTGAGATATGATTTTATTTGTTTAGTTTCAGATTTTTCTTTAGTCATATAGGCGTTTTTGTATATCACATGAAGACCTGTGTTTGTTCCTAGTATACATTGTACTTGTGCATGTGAACTACATTGTACATTATGTGGATGGCATTAACTTTGTCAAAAAGTGTATGCCTTTTCCCTACATTGTACATAGAAAATTCAGATGTTGTCAAGTTTGGTATTCAGGATACATGTACTTGCAATTACCAGTGTTCTCTTACATTGTAGAACTTTTGTCACCTATTTTTGGAATGGCTGAGATATCAGAAACCTAAGAAAAACTAAGTGGTCCTAATACAAGGTGGGGTCCCATCTTTTATGAGGATCATTTTGTTTTAATTTGTTTTTGAATGTATTGGCCATTTCAAAGACGATTTTCATCAAATAAACTTTTAATTCCTCCCAGAATTGTATGCTCCTTAATATTCCATATTTAAGTGGTTTCTAATTATCCCGCAAAACATTAAAACCTGAATTCCCATCTCAACCAGAGCTATACTATCCCTTTAAGCCTGAGGATTCTGATGGGACAAAATATACTTATTAGAGAGACGAGGAAAAAGTACCTTTCCACTCATGTTTCTTCTTTTCTTTTTGTCTTTCTATCTGTTATTTCAGGGACTACAGTGTACTATCACTTTTTAATAACAGTGTAAATATAAGCCTTTGCCATCAAAAGTATACCACTGTCAGCTTTTAGGAAAATAATTTCATTCAGATATATTTTTGAGAGTCTCTGGAGCTATAATTATCACAGAATTTCTCATTTCACTTTTACATGTCTTTGTTCTGTTTTGTTGCATGTATTTTGCCTTGTAGAAAATGGGCGCCTGTACGTGTTTGGCGCTAATGACTGGGGGCAGCTCGGACTTGGCCATACAAAGTCAAGCAACAAGCCCAGCAGTGTCAAAGGTGAATCTAAAACTTTATGTTGGGGTCTTTTGTGTGTATGTGCGTGTGTGTGTATGGTGTTACTCCTGTGCACCCCTGATTTCACACTTATATAATCATAGTGCCTAAGACCTGCTGATTATGATATCCAAACTCAACTTTTGCGCCACAGCATGACCTGTCAAGTTTCACATAATACACTACCGTACACTGTACTCTTCACAGTTCTTGCGAGTATTTATATTTATTTATTTATTTATTTATTTACTTATTTATTTATTAATTCATTCATTTTTAACGATCTGTTTGTCTGGGAAAAAAATCTATCAAAGGGTTGGCAGGTATATTGTATGCTTCCTGCCAGCTAGATTTTTGAGTAATGACTTGTCTCAAATCCTAGACAAAATAATCATTCTTATCTATGCCTAAACCACAACTAGTCCCTAACCTCTTTCACCCACCACACCCAAACCTTTGACAGGCTATCTCACTTGAAATGGCTCGTGAACTTCTAATGATAACACTCCTAGATGTAAATAAAACAATTCACTTCCCCTCTCAACACTCCAGCAGCAAAGGAATGTCTCCCTGTATTTGTCCTGTCTGATGTGTTGTACATTATAATCACACATGGGAAAGCCACACTGTTTATATTGACAAACAAACAACAAACAAACAAATGAAAACAAACACAAGTTGTGGTCTACTTTCATTTATGAGGGGAATCTCATGTTCCTGATATATTCTGTAGAAATTGCTTTGCATGAAGGTGTGAACAGTGTCACAGTGAACCTTTATCACTCAGTCTTGCCAGCAATGAGAGATACATTGTATGAACAAGTTTTTGATCGTGATCTTATCATGACAAGAGTTTGGGGCAGTAAAGTGATGCTGACAATGGAAAATTGCAACAACAAAATGCACATAATTAAGCAATTGAGAGGGAAAAAGGGGGGGGGGGGCAGATATGATGGCATCGACTTTGCTCATTGTCCTGTATGTAACTGTGCCACAGTGTGCAGTAATAAACACATATTGTGTATGTATATTCTCATTAATTCATTCAAATAAGCATATTTATATTGCTTCTTCCCAGGCCTAAAGCAGGCGGGTGTGGTCCAGATAGCCTGCGGCCGGTCCCACACACTGGCCCTGACCCGCGACTGCCGCCTGCACTCCTTCGGGGCGGGGGGCGATGGTCAGCTGGGTCATGGGGACTCCAAACAGTACGAGACGCCAAAGCTCATCGAGGCCCTGGGTGAGCAGGAGTACCTTATGCTCTCTTGCGGCACTGATCACTCAGCAGCACTGACAAGTAAGTTTTGTTCCTGACTCGTGGCTCGATGCAAACAAATCATATGTAAATTAATTCTGAAGGTAGAGAGTGAACTCACTCAGTTTTTGCTCAGTAGATTTAGATGATTAATATGCATTATCTCTAGTCATTGCCAGAAAATTCATCTGTGGCTGACAGCTGAACTAGATGGAACGGCAGCGCAAGCTGGCAAGCTGTAAGATATAAGATGAAACTGTCACACTTCTTAGCATTGAGGATTGAGAGCCTTCTTCAACTTTTAATATGTTACAGCTATGAGAACCTCTCTTTCCTCTCTGTCAAGTTGGAGGGGAAGCCAGTCAGGTTTTTATTTCAAATCATGTAATAACCATACAGTCTAGAATACTTTTATGGTGTAGCTATTTCAACACCACAAATTTCCACTTTTACAGTACCTTGCCTGTACACTATCATAATAAATTGCCACAAGGCTTTGCCATGGAAGAATGCTTTTTTCGAGCAACACTTTTATTGTCACTGTTTTGCTCCCTTGTTGCATCATTTTCTAGAGACTGGCACCCTGTACACGTGGGGCGGAGGCTCCGAAGGCCAGCTGGGTCACGGAGAGGTCGACGAGGTTGACATCCCCAGGGAGCTGTCAGTCGGCGTTCCCGTCAGAATGGTGTCCTGTGGTTACTACCACACGGCTCTCACGACAGGTGAGGGGGTTAGACTGAAGTCTTTCCTGTCTGCTGCTGATATAGATACTCTTTACACCATATATTTAGCGAGTCTAAGTTTTGCAAATCGGGACTTCCCGACAGTTTCAAGTGTGATTAAATTTGCGATTGTGGAGCAGCACTGAACAGAGACGTGCACATCAAGTTCATGTTGGGATAAGAGTTAAGATTTGTGTGTTCTTAAAGTTGTGAATAGTATCAAACTTGCAAAATTTGCAAGAAATAAGAGCATCGGTACATATTGGGCATACACAGTATCACAGCTGGCACTGAGGAGCTATTGTGGCCAGGGGATAAGACCAGGGACCGGCAATCACAAGGTCACTGGTTCAAGTCCCCTGGCTGCAATGGTTGTGCCCCTTGGCAAGACGCTGACTTTATCCCATTGCCTAGTCCTTTGGAGGTGACTTAACCCATTGAGACAGGCTGATTTTGCTACAACACGCATTTCCCATAGACACTTGCCCGAGTATACTCGGGACTAGTCCTCGTTAAAGGTATTGCTTACCATTGGGAACAGTGATATAGAAAATGTTTGACTTATCACAGTTGATGCATATGTGTAGGTCAGTTGTATCACAAAACATCCTACCATATATTTGCATTAAAGCCTAAAATATATGGAGATATCACTATTTTTTTCTATAAACCATAACTGTAGATCTATGGTTTATTCTAGAAACAATTTATTGTAACTATTGTTTACATTTTGCATATTTAACAATACTTAAAATTGATTATACTGATAAACATATCTACATTGCTTGTTTCTATCCCTAACTCACATTTTAGAACTATTTTGAAGCACAAAAGCTGGGTTTTTGTTTGATCTGCAAATAGTAAATAATGCCTTTCAATCTGTCGGTCTTGTGGTTGCCTGCCTACAAGCACAGGCTTATGTTGCTTTTTTGGTGGCCACACAGTTTTAAAGAGACCTGCTTTGAGAAGACTGACTATTGTAATATTGATGCATGACACAATTTACAAACTTAAGGTTAGTACAATATGAAACGATACTGTGCTGGTGAAATTGAAAAAAAAAAAATGTATATACAATTGTATATGCTGATGTGTCTATACTCATTGGGTGTATGGTACGTTCCTGCTGCAGAGGACAAGAGGCTGTTCACGTTTGGCGAGGGAGAGGGCGGGAAGCTGGGGCTCGGCAACGACAGCCTGGATGGGATCAGGGAGCCAGAACATGTGACCTTCTTCAAGGAACCTGTGGAGTATGTGTCCTGCGGCAACGCCCACACAGCCGTCATTACAGGTATGTGGAGTGGGTTCTGTTAGTCTGTACTACAGACTTTTGTATATGAGGAGTTTAATTGCAAAATAGGCTGAGCGCCATTCTTAAACATTTCAAAGTAAGTCCATCAGATAAAATAAAACCTTTCCAATGATACCCCACTTGTAAAATAACAAGGAATAATTTTGAAATTGCGATTAAAATCGTCCTACATTTTCGTTTCATTTTCTTTGTCAGCTTTTAATTGCAGATATCTGAACTTAACAAGAATGAAGTTAACTCATTTTGCGATCAAACTAAATAAACTTAACTCATTTTTGCGATCAAACTCTATATATGTATATAAAACCATCTTTGCTCATTTTTCTTCATGGTGCACCCATGACAAGAATCGTCATGAATGTCTGCCCAACAGATATGAGTTCTAGCTCTGTTGCTGATTGTAATAAATTTTCTTCAAATGACGACTGTATTATTTCTTGTAAATGATGTATGGGTCCTTGTATGATTGAAATTGGCATCTTATGCTGACTGTTGAATATCTAGGCAAATAGGCAAAGTGTGTAAACAGATAGATGGTCTTTTAGCCTTCAATAAAACAGTTTATAGCCATGAATATCATGGACATCATCGTATTCTTGCCTCAACGAGACAGCATGACCTTTCACACTTTGGATAATTATGCTTTCAGTGTCATGAAGTTCATCTTGGCTTAATGTTTATCTGTATAGAGATACTTGTGATTGGAATATATTTTGTAGATTTTAAAGGTAAAGAATTTCAGATGTAGGTATGTGGTCATGATGCTGTTCATTGAGAGCAGGTCTGTCCTAACAGTCAAGGAAATGCGGATTAGGACGATTGAGGATGAGTCCTGAGTATACTCGGGCAGGTGTCTATGGGAAATGTATGTTGTAGCAAAATCAAACCGCCCTCAACTTAATGCAAAGAGAGACAGAATAGCAGAGAATACTAGAGAGGGAATAGATTGTTTATATGATGCTGCTCTGTTGGTAATGTTTCGGAGAAGATTTGTTAGCTAAAGTCTTTAGAATCTCTCTGTTGAGCTGTTGAGGGCTACTCTACAACTTGCAAGAAGTAAGACACAGTGAGAAGTATAGATAAGGCAGAAGTTGCATTAACCCTATTCTAACTGGGCTATTTGAGACCAAGTTTTTACTGGGGGGGGTCAATTTGACCCCCCCCCCCCTTCAGATCTCAGCCGCCGATCACGCGATCGCCGCAAAATTTTGCCTGAAAATAGAGCCGGATGTCAACTACAAGATTACATGATCATACAATAAAAAAATTTTGATTTCATATTTTTTAATAAATTAATTATGCAAATTAACGCATGAAATCATATTTTCACCTATAACTCCATCAAAAAGACTGAATCATTATTAAATTTTTGTGTCAGAGTTCCTCAAGACACATCAAACAATTTTCTTGTAAAAAAATAGCGCAATCAAAATCATTTTCTTTTGTTTTTTGTTGTTTTGTTAATTTCTTATGTATTTTATTGTTTTTTCGATCTTTTGTTTTCTATTGTTTTTTTGCCAAAATTTGTTGGAGGCACTTTTTCAAGCTTATCTACATTAGAATTGATTTATTTCAATGGTTAAAAGTTGAAATAATCTAATTTATATCAATTAAACAAAAAATCACAGTTTGCATTGGATTTGCACATGAAATCATGAATTTGAGTGGTTTTCGGGTTGACATGCATATGCAAAACATTGCATAACTTCAGAACGGTGTACCCGGACGTCGCAAATTTGGTCTCAAAATATGCGGGAGACTCAAATGAAAAAAGTCATGAAACGACGCGGCAAAATCTTTGCGCGTTGCAGAATCGTGGCGCGAAACGTCGAGGGGGGTAATTGACCCCCCCCCCCCCAGTTAGAATAGGGTTAAAGCAAGGAAATATGGGTGTAGACTAACATCTCACCTTTTGACACATTTTCTTTCCATAGAGAGCGGTCATCTGTACACATTTGGAGATGGTGCCAGCGGTCAGCTTGGCCTCGGTCCGGACGCACTGCAGACCAGTCTTCCTGTGCTGGTGACCAGGCTGGAGTGGACAAAGTGTCGCTGGGTGGCGTGTGGCGAGAGTCACACTGCTGTTGTTACAGGTGAGGTATTCTACCCTGTTCTGTTGTTTCCGCTGAAGGTAGTAGATGTACAAATTCTTTGCTCTACATATTCTTTATAGACACGGATAGTTCTGATATAACTCATATGATTTTGTGGCTCCCGTTCCTGTGTCTGATCATGATTTTTTATAACATTGATTTTCAGAGTAAACTGTATTTGGGTATCGTTCTGGTAGAAGTGTCATGTAAGGCATGTTTCTACGTCCCAGTGTGTCTGGAAGGAAATCACAGAAAACACAAAAACTAAATGTGAAAAAATGATGTGATTAAATAGGAAGAGCTACAGATAATTTGTAGAAGAGTGCAATGATCAGTCTATCTCATTTGAGTTGTGGAGGTCTTATTTAGATTGTGAAGTATGAAAAAAAGTCCCTGTTTACAGGTCACTATTGACATAGGCTGTATTGTAAAATGCAATGAAAAGAATGCCGTTTATGAGAAAAAAACTTGCTGTTTTAGTTCACAGTTGCAGCAGGAGGAAACTTTGCAGTTGTGTATGCCATCAGAGTAGTGATGTCTGAGCAAGAAGTCAATGTTTTACACCGTCAATGTTTGCTTCCACTTCAGTTAACCCTCTCGTATAATGCTGGTCAGGTCCAGTAGCTATTCTCACTTCATCTATGACTGCGTACTGCTACACTGTTTTTCACGGATGTGATATTTCTATGTTTATTGAAGGGGAAGTTTGCCCTGAAATAGTTTGTGTGAATGGAAGCTGAAAAATCAGAGGAAAAGGACAGGATGTGGCAGCATATCATTGGGATATTTCAAAAATAAGAAATTTAGGATTTTTTGAAGTTGTGATCAGTCAAACGCAAATTGGAAATTCCATGATGTGGTACACAACATCACCTCCAATTGTTCTGTACCATAAGATAGAAATTTTCATTTTTCCATTAAAGTAACTTTCCAATTGTACATGCACCCATCATTACAATCACTTTTAATATTTTTCTATGCAACCCCTGCATGCAAATATTGTACTATCCTGTGACTCCAATTTTTCTGGTTCTGTTCGACAAACTTATTTCTCGGGTGGACTTTCCCCCAATACGGCCGGCTGGAGCAGGATGTGGCAAAGCACCTTAAAACTGTTATTAAAAGGTTTTTGAACCTGTTAGCAAAAATTGTCTGTTTATGCCTCTAATTATTTTTTGTGCTCCTCCCCAGCCAAGGGCTGCCTGTATACATTTGGAGACGGTCGCCATGGTAAGCTGGCTCAGGGTGAGGAGAGCTTCTCTAACATCTTCGTCCCGACCAAGGTTCATCGCTTCAAGGGTTTCGTGGTTGAACAGGTGAGAATGAAGAGGTTTCTGTGTGTACAACTTTCTGGGTAGTGGTTGCTGTGTAGAGAGTTGCAGTATGTGCACTCACTATGGGGCATATTCAGCTTGTATCGTGGCTGGACTTCTCTCTGTGGAGGTGGAGTGAGCGTTCAGTATGTTGTAGATTTGATTCCAGTGACTAAGATGATAAGATTTCCAGTTTGTTTGTGTATTTGTTTATTTGTTTGTTGTTGTTGGGTTTTTTTTTTTGCCATGATAAATGTGTTGGTTCAATAACAACAACTGCCTACAGCTACTTTCTACTACTACTTATGCTACAAAGAACTACTGCGAACTACTACTACTACGACTGCAGCTGCTACTACCGTTATTACTACTTCTACTACTACTACCATTACTACTACTACTACTACTACTACTACTACGACACTTCCATAACTATCGCTGTTGTACTACTAGTACTACAAGTCTACTCTTGCTACTAACTACTACTACGATGAGACGACAACTACTTTGACTATGACGACTACTATGACTCTACTACTGTAAGTACTACTCCTATCAATCCCTACCATTTTTGTCCAGGTGTCATGTGGAGGATGCCACACCCTAGTCCGGGCGAGGAGGAGAAACCCTCCGGAGGACCCTGATTCCGATCAGGAGCCGACGGAGGATGAGCCCAGCAAAGCAGGCGACTCCATCTCCAGCGCGGTGATGGGAGCAAACCTAGCCAAGCTGGCCAACTCTATCGATCTGAACGGGTCGCTGGGAGGCACTGCTCGGGTCAGAAGGCGTCAGAGGGAGGTGAGAATCATTCTCCTCTTCAGTATAATACAAATTATCGGGGTTCAACATTAAGGGTGGCCCAGTGGCCGGGGGCCACTGAAAGTTGCTTTTGGGCCACCAAATTTCCAAAACAGCTTTCTTTTGGTGGCCCGATTGGGCTCTTAAAATTTACAATTGATTTTTATATTTCCTTTATTTCTGGCTACTCCATTTCTTTTTCGGGCCACCAAAATTTTGGATTGAAAGAGTTTAGTGGCCCGAATAAGCAACCAGAAAAACAAAAAAAAAGTTAGTAGAGAGCCCTAAAATAGTGAATGGTGACGAGTGGGATGATACAAGATTTCACACACGATGAGAGAAAAAGCCAAGTAGAATAAGGCATTTCATCTTTCACAAAGTGCGAAATTTTGTTCCCTTTTGTTCCCCTAAAATCCTTTTAATTCACTTTAATTTTTTGTTTGCATTTTCCTTGAACAGTATTCAAATGTTTTATGCTGTGATTCTTTTATTTTTTACTTTTGTCATCCACTGCTATGTATTACATGAGGTAAAACTGAAGAGACTCTAAATTGCTAAAGTGATGAATTTTTCCATAAATTGGCAACAAATTGAAACCTCTCCTGAATCTTTGTAAAATTGGAGTATGTGCAGATCAAATGAGGTTAGCCATCTCCATCTAATCTTTTTCCCGTAAATGTATCATAGGGAGTTGCCAATTTACTGAGAAAAAGATAATAAGCTCTGCAGCAAAAGGATCTGAGGACCTGATAGATTAGGCATTGACCGTTAGTACATTGTCCAAACCCATGTCTGCCAGGGATCACCGCTGCCGCCACTCAGCAGGACCCTGCCTCCCTTGGGGTCGTCCACGCCCAAGTCTGCCCTGTCGTCGCTGCCTTCCAAGGATGTGCCCCTCAGCCTTAGGCCGCTCGGCAAGAACGGCATTCCCAAGATGAAGCTGAAGCTGAACGGTGAGTGAAGTGCATCACCAGAGGTGCCAAGTTTCCTGGATTCTACAAGGAGACTTATTGAAAACTTCTGGGGCCCTTTTCATAGAAGATGTTAGCGTAGCAACTCTTTGCTAGAATAGCAACTTTCAGTGGCAACAAATCAGAAAGCTGGATTCTTGTCATTATCATGTCAATTGCCATTCCAGCAAAAGTTGCTGTCATAGCAACTTTTAATGAAATGAGGCCCTGATATCTACTTATGTCTGTAGAAGAGAATATAAAATCTCCCCAATTTGGGAATTATTTTTGTTCATTGAGATGAATTTGCCACACAAGTATTGCTCTGATTACTCTTTGGGACCCCCATGATCTTGATGGGTGAATGTTGACCACCTTACATGCCTGCTCAGTTACTCTTGAAAAAAATAAAAGATAACCCACATACATGTAACAGATAGGCAGTATTTTTGTATTCATTATGTTTTTAGCAAAATTTTTTGATGGGTATAGTAGGTCTGCACTGTGCAATCAGTTGGATAGATGAAGTTGTGTGTAGAAGAATGTATGTCAGTCCTGTGCGGTTAAATGTTATTTTGTTGTACTGTAAGAGCGGGCATTTTTGCTCAAATAATTTTTTGCGCAAATAATTTTTTGCGCTTGGCAGGATAAGATGGATTTCACATGTTTTTAATTTTGCGGAGAGTTATGACAATTGAGTGATCGCTCCAAAGAGATCACTACTGCCATGGCAGTTAGGGGCATTGGCGCCACATACCAAGATAAACGATGACTGGTCCACATTACACACTACAGGACTCGTGAACGTGAAGAAAACTACGACTAACAAAAAGGCAAAACAATGTGCAAAACATTCACTTGCTTGTATTTTCTTGCTAGCCTGATGTTGCATGAGATGAACAAAACTTTCCTTTCTTATGGTAATTGTTTTTGTTGTTATGGTTTCTCTAAATCCTGTTGTCTGTAACATTGGCTTAAAGGGACTGTACAGTACTGGTTGAGGTGGGGATTCATGTTTTGAACATTCCTAAGTGAGATAATGAGAAACCTCTTATGAAATATGAAAGAGCATGTAATTTTAAGAAGGATTCAACGTTTATTTGATGAAAATTGGTTCTCAAATGGCTGAGATATCCAAAAAAGTGATGATAATAAAAGATGACAGGCCATGCCTTTTATTAGGATCTCTTTGTTTCATCTTGTTTTTGGATATCTCAGCCATTTCAAAACCGATTTTCCTCAAATAAACTTTTGATACCCCTTAGAATTGCATGCTCTTTGACATCTCATAGAGTGGTTTCTGAATATCTCACAAAACATTAAAAGCTAAATCCTCATCTCAACCAGAACTGTACACACCCTGTAATCAATGAGATTGTGTTATTATGACATTGATTTTGCAACACTGCAGAAGATGAGACGGATGGAAGCAGGGAAGGGAGAGACAGCCCTGATGGAGGAGGGAGGAAGAGCAAACGAACCGATGACGACAGCGCCGTGGAGGATGACGACGAGGATGACGATGATGACAAAGAGAGAAAAGTCCCGGAAGGCCAGGACCCGTTTGGAACTGTAAGCTTGTTTGTTCACCCACTAATCATTTTGTGGTAGTAGCTCTTGCCATCTCTTCTATCATTCGGGACACTACCTGTACTTTATAGGTAATACTGTACCTGATTCGGTTCTAGGGCAATTACCCTCTGGACAATTACCCCAGACCCTTCCCCTGACCCCAACCCTAATCCTAATCCTGAACCTAATCCTTACCCTAACCCAAACTCTAACCCTAAATCTAACCTTAGCCATAATCTTTACTCTAATCTTATCACTAACCAGTATTTAGCGGGGGGTAATTGCCCAGATACACCTGATTCAGGTTGGTTCTTGATGTCTATCGAGGTCTACTAGCAAACTGAAATGATATCTTTAATAGTCTTGTCCATGGGATTAATAGGCCCTTTTTATTTTTGAAGATATCCCCAATGAGATATATCTGAAAAGAATGGAATGTAGCGATCTTTTGATGAGAGGGTCAACGTTTTACATTTTATATGAATCTGCCATTTGTGTGTATCTTAATTTCTGAGTTGCTGTCCTTTTTTTTTTCGACCCTCTTTGGAGGAAAGTCTTGAAGCAAGGCAAATTTTCATTGATGGCTTTCTTTCCTTCTGGCTCCCATCTGTTTTTATCTTTATTATGCTCTTCTCATATTCAATTTGACATCGGCTAAATGTACATTTGTATTTGTATGTGAATAATGTTTAAGTGTCATAATCATGCATGCAAAGTTACGTTATCTTCAGGTATTATTTCACTACTGCTGTATGGTGTAGGTAATGTTTACAGTTTACTTTCATGCATATCTATTTGTCATATCTTTATTTTGTTTCATCATGTGCTATTTATTGTAGTAATATTTTGTTTTGAGACTT